>NW_013574621.1:2185-2316 GCF_000499745.2 Eimeria mitis | reverse complement strand
TCTGCTTTAGCCGTGTCCTTTCTGGGTGCCTAGGGGTCGAAGATGCCGCGAGGCTGCGTTTGGCAGAGCACGCGGTATCGGTGAATTCATGGGGCAGTATGTGTGCAGCGCAAGACGCGGTTGGAGGCAGA
>NW_013574621.1:1020-2085 GCF_000499745.2 Eimeria mitis | reverse complement strand
ACAGCGAGTATGTTGCTATACGGGAGTGCGTCTGGTTGGCGCCGTTATGGGTGCTACTCCCTTTCAGGATTGGTGTCGGTCAGCGTAAGTATATGTGAGGATTTGTGCAGGCTGTTGGACTTACGGTGAGTGGAGAAGCGACCGTAGCTCGTTCTGCTTTAGCCGTGTCCTTTCTGGGTGCGTAGGGGTCGAAGATGCCGCGAGGCTGCGTTTGGCAGAGCACGCGGTATCGGTGAATTCATGGGGCAGTATATGTGCAGCGCAAGACGCGGTTGGAGGCAAAAGTGAGTTCGCGGTGGCTTGCGTGAAACGCATAGTGGTATGCGTTTTTTGTTTTGGACATTTCGCACTCTGGCGGGTTTCGTAAGGAGGCGTATTCCAAGAAGCAGCGCCAATACGGCCAGCTGCATCGTCGAGCAGTTGCTCGTAGGTTTGGGTTGTTTGGTTGCGCTGGTCACGCCCGTGTCCGCCAAGCGCTGTGTGTACCATGAATATTTGGCGGAGAAGATGTAGGTAGCCGACGTGTATACGTGAGCGGCGTGGCGCCGTGCAGCGGGAATGCGCGCCCCGCCGGTAACAGTGCAGCGAAACCGGATCCGCCGTTGCAATCGCGCGTTGGCGTGCCTTCCCAGCCGGTATGTCACTAGACGGGCGTGCATCGGTTTAGTGCTGTTACGGGTAGTGTTGCCGCCAAGGCTGTCTGGTGGCAGGCATGAATACAGAACGTTCGCCTCGAGCGTTGCATCGTCGAGCAATGGTGGATGAGGGAACCGGGTTGAACTGGCTTGTTTAGGATACAGCTGCTCGTAGCCGGTCGGTTCGCCTCTACGAGGTCCCAAGCCGCCGACCGAAGAGGCGCGATGTGCTGACTGTGGCGTGGCACCTTCGAGAATGTGCAGATGCGCGGAAGAAGGACGGGCATTTTTAAAGCATGCGGCAAAGATGCCCGTTACACGTGTTGTCATAGACTGTGCGGTGCATCGTTCTTGCGCGTCGCTGGCCTGTTCAGCAGCGAGATTTGGCTCTTGCTTTTTGCGCGGCGTGGGACGTTTTGGGCTGTCCCAC
>NW_013574621.1:812-920 GCF_000499745.2 Eimeria mitis | reverse complement strand
CTTGGCGGCAGGCACTCCGCAGAGCAGCCTTGTGAGAGGCGGCATCTCAGCCTGAATGGATGCGACAGACTTTTAGGCGCATGCGCTGACGTTAGCGTGACGAAGAAG
>NW_013574621.1:0-141 GCF_000499745.2 Eimeria mitis | reverse complement strand
CTGTGGCGTGCAGGGCATGGAGGTGCAGGAAACCTTGTAGCGTGGGCATTTGATTCTTGGCGTCAGGGACCCCCCAGAGCAGCCTTGTGAGAAGCGGCATCTCAGCCTGAGTGGATGCGACAGACTTTTCGGCGCATTCGC
>NW_013574620.1:1748-3330 GCF_000499745.2 Eimeria mitis | reverse complement strand
AGCTAGCTAGCTAGCTAGATAGCTAGCTAGCTAGCTGGATGGCTAGCTGCCGAGGAATACAGGCCTGAAGAGCTGCAACGTTAAGCCCCCACCGCCAGCCGCTGCCCGACCCCCAGCAGCCGCTGACCGCTGGCTGGTTGTGTGTAGCTAGCTAGCTAGCTAGCTAGCTAGCTAGCTGGGTTTCAGGCTTATTTTTATATTTTTTTTTAAAGGGTAGTAGTAAGTAAGGGTACTGCCGCGGGGGGTCGATAGCGCCTGCTGCTGGGTGGGTTTGTTGCTGTAGTTGCTGCTGGTTTATGGCTGCTGCTGCTGCTGGTGTGCGGTGTGTTGCTGCTGCTGCTGCTGCTGCTGCTGCTGCTGCTGCTGTGTGTGTGGCTGTGTCTGAGTCTGCTGCTGGATGTGTGGTTGCTGCTGTGGCTGCTGCTGCACGTTCGGCTGCTGCTGCTGCTGCTGCTGCTGCGCGTACGGCTGCTGCTGCGGTGGCCTGGGTATCTGCTGCTGCTGCTGCACATACTGTGGCTGCTGTTGCTGCTGCTGCTGGACGTACTGCTGCTGCTGCTGTATATACTGCTGCTGCAGCAGCAAGTAGTGTTGCTGCTGCTGCTGCTGCTGATACGGTGCTGGTGGGGGGGGAGGAGGGGGGATCAACGAATGCTGCAGCGGCTTCTGCTGCAGCCGCTGCTGCTGCCATGGTGGTATAGATGGAGGTGCTTGTACACCCCGCTGCAGCAGCTGCTGCTGCAGCAGCTGCTGCTGCAGCAGCTGCTGCGGCTGCTGCTGCTGGTGCTGCTGCGTCCTATACCTGCGGGATCGACTCCGTCTCGTTGCTTGCTGCTGCATGTCTGCTGTCTGCTGCTGCCCCGGTACTGTCTTACATCTGCGGTTATGCCGCAGCACTGGCTGCTGCTGCTGCTGCACTTGCTGCTGCTGCTGCTGCTGCTGCTGCTGCACTTGCTGCTGCTGCTGCACTTGCTGCTGCACTTGCTGCTGCTGCTGCACTTGCTGCTGCTGCTGCTGCTTCTGCTTCTGCTGCAGCACATCGTCATCCTCTGATTCTTCCTCCCAACATCCATCCTCTGGTCGGCCGCTGAAGGGGCCGCTGCTGCAGCGCAGCAGCACACACTCAAAATTTCTGCTGTTGCTACTGCTGCTGCTGCTGTTGCTGCTGCTGCTGCTGCTGCTGCTGCTGCTGCAGCAGCTCAATCTGGTGCAACTGCTGCTGCAGCAGCAAGCGCTGCCGCGTGAGACGCTGATAACGCTTCACGAGTGCTGCAGCAGTAGCTCCTGCTGCAGCAGCTGCTGCAGCTGTTGCTGCTGCTGCTGCTGCTGCTGCTGCAACAGCAACAGCAGCAGCAGCTGCTGCTGCTGCAGCAGCAACTAACCTGGAGTGTAGGTAGTCGTGAGCCTTGCCTTGCTGATCCAACAAAAAGGATGCATGCGCAACGTCGCACAGCACAACAACACCCTGCAGCAGCAGCAGCAGCAGCGGCAGCAGCATCAGCAGCAGCAGAGCAGCTGCGGTACTAGCAGCAGGTCCAGTAGCAGCAGGAGCGGTTGCAGCACCAACGGCGGCCCAGCTGCT
>NW_013574620.1:1266-1490 GCF_000499745.2 Eimeria mitis | reverse complement strand
GCAGCAGGTCCAGTAGCAGCAGGAGCGGTTGCAGCACCAACGGCGGCCCAGCTGCTGCAGCAGCAGCAGCTGCAACTGCAGCAGCAGCTGCAACTGCAGCAGCAGCTGCAACTGCAGCAGCAGTCGCAACTGCAGCAGCAGTCGCAACTGCAGCAGCAGTCGCAACTGCAGCAGCAGTCGCAGCTGCAGCAGCAGTCGCAGCTGCAGCAGCAGTCGCAGCTGCA
>NW_013574620.1:1029-1166 GCF_000499745.2 Eimeria mitis | reverse complement strand
GCAGCAGCAGCAACAGCAGCAGTGGCAGCAGCAGCAACAGCAGCAGTGGCAGCAGCAGCAGCAGCAGCAGCACTGCGCCGCCACAGCAGCACGAAGCACAGACAAAAAAAAAAAAAGCCATGAGGCGATGAAGGGAC
>NW_013574620.1:872-1017 GCF_000499745.2 Eimeria mitis | reverse complement strand
AAAAAAAAAAAAAAAAAAAAAAAAAAAAAAAAAAAAAAAAAAAACAAAAAGACAAAAGCAAAACAAAAAAAAACAAAAAGGAAGAAAAACGAAAGAAACGAAAGAGACAAAAAAGCGACAAAAGAAAAACAAGAGAGACAGGCGG
>NW_013574620.1:603-772 GCF_000499745.2 Eimeria mitis | reverse complement strand
AAAAAAAAAAAAAAAAAAAAAAAGGAGACAGAAGAGACAGAAGAGAAGGATGAGACAAAGAAAAGCAACACAAAAGATAAAAGAAAAAAAACAAATAGACAAAGGAGACAGGAGACAAAGCAAAGAGAGACAAAAGAAAAACAAAAGAAAAAATAGAGAGACAGGAGAG
>NW_013574620.1:305-503 GCF_000499745.2 Eimeria mitis | reverse complement strand
AAAAAAAAAAAAAAAAAAAAAAAGGAGACAGAAGAGACAGAAGAGAAGGATGAGACAAAGAAAAGCAACAAGAAAGATAAAAGAAAAAAAACAAATATACAAAGGAGACAGGAGACAAAGCAAAGAGAGACAAAAGAAAAACAAAAGAAAAAATAGAGAGACAGAAGAGAAAAAAAAAAGAGAGACAAAAGAGAAACA
>NW_013574620.1:0-280 GCF_000499745.2 Eimeria mitis | reverse complement strand
AAAAAAAAAAAAAAAAAAAAAAAAAAAAAAAAAAAAAAAAAAAAAAAAAAAAAAAAAAAAAACAAAAAGACAAAAGACAGAGAAGCAAGCTGTCTCTCACCGGCCTGATGCCGTTTGCTGCAGCAGCAGAACCGCGCGGCTGTAAATAAACAACATAAAAGGGGGCGGAGGTAGGCCCGAAGGTGTCAGCCACCTGCAGCAGCAACACACGCACGAGACGATACATGAACAGCTAGCTAGCTAGCTAGCTAGCTAGCTAGCTAGCTAGCTAGCTAGCTAG
>NW_013574619.1:2439-3331 GCF_000499745.2 Eimeria mitis | reverse complement strand
TATATATATATATATATATATATATATGTATATATATATACTTAAAATTTTTTACTTTATTTATATTTATTTATATATTATATATTTATACTAAATATATAACATATAAATAAATATAAATATATAAATAAATAAAAAAGAGAAAACAACAGAAAAAGAAAAATAATAAAAGTATCATCGGGGGGGTGCTGCTGCTTTGTACTTGCCTCAAGAAAAACTAAAAATAAAAAAATAAAAAAAGAAAGAAAATAAAAATAAAATAAAATAAAATAAAATAAAATAAAATAAAATAAAATAAAATAAAATAAAATAAAATAAAACAAAGTAAAATAAAATAAAATAAAATAAAGGAAAATAAAATAAAACAATAAAAATAAAATAAAATAAAACAAAAAGAAATAAACTAAAATACAGGAAAATAAAATAAAATACAACAATAAAAATAAAATAAAATAAAATAAAAAGAAATAAACTTCTCTCCCCTCAAGAGGAGGTCTTTCTCTTGTGGCTTTCTATGGACTCTATGAGTTGCTACATTTCCTATATATAAATAAATATAAATAAATAAATAAAATAAATAAATAAATAAATAAATAAATAAATGTATATAGAATATATATCTATATATATATATATAAGAAATAAGGGAAAAAGAAATAAAAAAAAGAAACAAGTAGATAGATACAGCTAAGCAACAGAATACAAACAAAACAGAGTAAGCTGCCTATACACCCCAGCACCGTCAGGTGTGCATACACCTCATTTACAGCTGTATATAATCTATACATAAGCACAGAAGAGAAGAAGGAGCTGAGAAAAAAAGAAAAAAAAAAAACTTTTTGGTGTTGGGGTGTATAGGCAGCTATGCAGCAGCAGCAGCTGGGGTGTATAG
>NW_013574619.1:2008-2339 GCF_000499745.2 Eimeria mitis | reverse complement strand
CTCTGCAGCAGCAGCAGCTGGGGTGTATAGGCAGCTCCCCATAGAAACAGAAAAAAAAAAAAAAAGATAAATTGCGTCTATATTATGAGATAAATGTTTTATAAATAACAAAATAAATTTAAAATTATTTTAAAATAGTTTTTTAGGGTTTAGGGTTTACCCTAAACCCTAAACCCTAAACCCTAAACCCTAAACCCTAAACAAAAAATATAATCAACTGAAACGCAAGTACACCCAGCTATGCGGCGGCGATACAAAAACAAAAATACAAAAAAGTAATTAATATTTCTTTTTATTTATTTATTTTATTTAATTAAATTTATTTTATTTA
>NW_013574619.1:1316-1980 GCF_000499745.2 Eimeria mitis | reverse complement strand
AAAACAACAAAAAAAAAGAAGCTGAGGCCCCCCCCCCCCTCTCCTCCCCCCTGGGGGGCTAGCATAGTGTAGGAGTTGTTATTTGTTTTTTGTGCACTATAAAAATAAAAATAAATAAAAATAAATAAAATATTTATATTTAATTCTTTTAATTAAAATAAAACGCCGTTTATAAACCCCCAAAAGACAAGCTGCTGCTGCATATACTGAGGTGTGCTGCTACAGCAGCAGCAGCAGCAGCAGCAGCAGCAGCAGGAGCAGCAGCAGGAGCAGCCTTCCTCTTCTTCTTCTGTTTGGGGCTTGATATATGCATGTCTTGCTGTTAAATATATTTTATTTTGTTTTATTCTTTTTGTTTAATGCATAAATAAATATATTTTCTCTTTCTGCTCTGCTGCTGCAGCACACACACGTACAGACAGCTCGATGGGTGTGAGCCCATACACTCAGTGAAGCTACTGCTGCAGCAACTGCAGCAGCAGCAGCAGCAGCAGCAGCAGCAACAGCAGCAGCAGCAGCAGCAGCAGCAGCAGGGGATGCAGCAGCAGGAATGATTACCAACACAACACAACAAAGACAGCACAGACAGCAGCAGCAGCAGCAGAAGCAGCGGCTGCTGCTGTTGTGGCGCCCTATGCTGCTGTTGCCGCTGCTGCTGCTGCTG
>NW_013574619.1:1027-1216 GCF_000499745.2 Eimeria mitis | reverse complement strand
GCAGCAGCAGCAGCAGCAGCAGCAGCAACAGCAGCAGCAGCAGCAGCAGCAGCAGGGGATGCAGCAGCAGTAATGATTACCAACACAACACAACAAAGACAGCACAGACAGCAGCAGCAGCAGCAGCAGCAGCGGCTGCTGCTGCTGTGGCGCCCTATGCTGCTGTTGCCGCTGCTGCTGCTGCTGCTG
>NW_013574619.1:467-686 GCF_000499745.2 Eimeria mitis | reverse complement strand
GCAGGGGATGCAGCAGCAGTAATGATTACCAACACAACACAACAAAGACAGCACAGACAGCAGCAGCAGCCAGGCGAATGTCGTGTCTTCCACTCTGCTGCTCCTGCTGCAGACGCTCTTTCTGCTGCGACAAAGGGAGCAGCAGCAACAGCAGCAGCAGCAGCAGCAGCAGCAGCAGCAGCAGCACCACGCCGCCTGCTGCTATCGAATGTCTTTAAC
>NW_013574619.1:0-367 GCF_000499745.2 Eimeria mitis | reverse complement strand
TCTGCTGCGACAAAGGGAGCAGCAGCAACAGCAGCAGCAGCAGCAGCAGCAGCAGCAGCAGCAGCACCACCACGCCGCCTGCTGCTATCGAATGTCTTTAATCTTTCTGCTGCTCAGAGCCTCCCCTGGCCGCAGCTCACAACATATGACGACAAGGTATGTCTTTGCTGCTGCTGTTGCTGCTGCTGCTGGT
The DNA here is from genome assembly GCF_000499745.2 of Eimeria mitis. Classification (NCBI taxonomy): domain Eukaryota; phylum Apicomplexa; class Conoidasida; order Eucoccidiorida; family Eimeriidae; genus Eimeria; species Eimeria mitis. The sequence continues at coordinate 174 of NW_013574619.1, read as the reverse complement.
GTTGCTGCTGCTGCTGGTGTTGCTGCTGCTGCTGTCTGTGTTGCTGCTGCTGCTGTTGTCTCTGATGCTGCTGCTGTTGTCTCTGCTGCTGCTGCTGCTGTTGTATGTGTTGCTGCTGCTGCAGCAGCAGCAGCAGCAGCAGCAGCAGCAGCAACACTGCATTATATATATATA
>NW_013574618.1:2778-3063 GCF_000499745.2 Eimeria mitis | reverse complement strand
GCCGCAGCAGCAGCAGCGGAGTTGTTATCAGCAGGAGACGCAGCAGGTGCAGCAGCAGCAGCAGCAGCAGGAGCAGGAGCAGCAGCAGGAGGATATGTATGGATTGGTTATAGTTTAAGATATTTTGTGCTGCAGCAGCTGCAGCAGCTGGGGTGTATGTACACCGTAGCCCCATATGAAGGCCGAGCGCAGCTCACTAAAATAATAATCGATGGTTTTGCTGCTGCAGCAATTACAAATAATTTACACATATTTTTGTTTGGATGCACACATGTATTACTCTTA
>NW_013574618.1:1280-1931 GCF_000499745.2 Eimeria mitis | reverse complement strand
TGTACATACACTGCAGCTGCTGAGCTGTCTCCTGAGGGTGCAGCAGCAACAAGGAGACACAGCAGCAGCAGCAACAACAGCAGCAGCAGCAGCAGCAGCAGCAGCAAAACGCATGCAAACTGCTGCTCGGCTTATACGCAAATATGCACCTGATGTCGATGCTGTGGGGATTAGATATACACAAGAAACAGAAAGAAACAGAAAGAGAGACAGAAAGAGAGACAGAAAGAGAGACAGAAAGAGAGACAGAGAAGAGATAGAGAGAGATAGAAAGAGAGACAGAAAGAGAGACAGAAAGAGAGACAGAAAGAGATAGAAAGAGAGACAGAAAGAGAGACAGAAAGAGATATATAAAAATAGATAAAGAGACGAAAAAGAGATAGAAAAGAGATAGAAAAGAGATAGAAAGGGAGACAGAGAAGGAGACAGAAAGAGAGACAGAAAGAGAGACAGAAAGGAGACAGAAAGGAGACAAAAAGAGAGACAGAAAGAGAGACAGATGAGAGATAGAAAGAGACATAAAGAGAGACAGAAAGAGAGACAGAAAGAAAGACAGAAAGAGAGACAGAAAGAGAGACATAAAGAGAGACAGAAAGAGACAGAAAGAGAAACGGAAAGAGAGACAGATAAAAATAGATAAAGAGATAAAAC
>NW_013574618.1:0-1180 GCF_000499745.2 Eimeria mitis | reverse complement strand
TGCTAATACTCCTCTTCCTGCTGCTGCTGCTACTGCTGCTGCTGCTGCTGCTGCTGCTGCTACTGCTGCTCGGCTTATACGCAAATATGCACCTGATGTCGATGCTGTGGGGATTAGAGATACACAACAAACAGAAAGAGAGACAGAAAGAGAGACAGAAAGAGAGACAGAAAGAGAGACAGAAAGAGAGACAGAAAGAGATATAAAAATAGATAAAGAGACGAAAAAGAGATAGAAAAGAGATAGAAAGGGAGACAGGGAAGAGATAGAAAGGGAAACAGAGAAGAGATAGAAAGGAGACAGAAAGAGAGACAGAAAGGAGACAGAAAGGAGACAGAAAGAGAGACAGAAAGAGAGACAGAAAGAGAGACAGAAAGAGAGAGAAAAGAGATAGAAAGAGAGACAGATGAGAGATAGAAAGAGACAGAAAGAGAGACAGAAAGAGAGACAGAAAGAGAGACAGAAAGAGACAGAAAGAGACATAAAGGGAGACAGAAAGAGACAGAAAGAGAAACGGAAAGAGAGACAGATAAAAATAGATAAAGAAATAAAAAAGATATAGAAAAGAGATAAGAAGAGAGACAGAAAGAGAGACAGAAAAGAGACATAAAAGAGACAGAAAGAGACAGAGAAAGGAGATAGAAAGGAGACAGAGAGAGAGACAGAAAGAGAGACAGAAAGGAGACAGAAAAGAGACAAAAAGGAGGCAGAAAGAGACAGAAAGAGAGACAGAAAGAGACAGAAAGAGATAGCGATAGGAGATAGAAAGGAGACAGAAAGAGACAGAGAAAGGAGATATAAAGGAGACAGAAGGAGACAGAAAGAGAGACAGAAAGAGACAGAAAGGAGAGAGAAAGAGACAGAAAGAGACAGAGATAGATATAAATACACCTATATATGTATTTGTATACATACTTATATACATACATATACATATATATAAATACACCCATAAATAAATAAATAAAATAAATAAATAAACAAATAAATAAATAAAATAAACAACTATACATATATATATATATATATATTTATTTATTTATTTATTTCTTTATTTATTTATTTATTTATTTATTTATTTTATTTTATTAACGCAGATGATAAAGAGGGTGTGTGTGGGGTCTCCGCGGGAGAAGTTGGGGTGTATAGGCACCTTCAGGGAGACACTTCTTCTCTACAA
>NW_013574617.1:0-2191 GCF_000499745.2 Eimeria mitis | reverse complement strand
TATATATATATATATATATATATATATATATATATATATATATATATATATATGTATATATATACAGAGATACATTTCTATAAATGATAGGTGTAATGCAAATCCAGAAATAAATGAAATATTAAAAACGACCAAATTAAAATAAATAAAATAAAATAAAATAAATAAAACAAATATATAAACTAAAATAAATAAAATAAAATAAATAAAACAAAGAGATACGGTAAAATAAATAAAATAAATAAATAAAATAAATAAATAAAATAAATGAAATATAAATAAAGTGTTTTTATTTTGTTTGCATCCCCCCAATAGCTCGCTTAAGTAAAGCAAACCCCACACACCACAGCAACAAACAGCAGCAGCAGCAGCAACGCCACAAGGAGACACACGTCTCCTCAACTGCTGCTGCAGCAATCTGCTGCTGCAGCAGCAGTTTGCTGCTGCAGCAGTTGAGGAGGGGAGACTAAAAGAAGAAAGGAGACAGAAGAAAAAAGGAGACAAACAAAAAGGAGACCGAAAAAGAAAAAAGGAGACAAAAGTACAAAAGGAGACAGAAAAAGAAAAAAGGAGACAAATATAAAAGGAGACAGAAAAAGAAAAAAGGAGACAAAAGAAAAGGAGACAGTTGTTTATTGTTTCATTGTAAGATGTATATAAATGAGATAAAAATAAAAACAAAGGAGACAAAACAAAAAAGGAGACAAAACAAAAAAGGAGACAAAACAAAAAAGGAGACAAAACAAAAAAGGAGACAAAATAAGGAGACAGAAGAAGGAGACAAAATAAAAAGAAGAAGAAAAAAGAAAAAAGCAAAAAGAAAAAGAAAAAAATAAAAAGTTATTTAATATCTATCGTCAAAAGAAGTATATAAATGAGAAATACATAAAACAAAAGGAGACAAAACAAGAAAGGAGACAGGAGACAGAATAAGGAGACAAAATAGAGAGAAAGGAGACAAAAGAAAGAAAAAAAAAGAAAAAGAAAAAGAAAAAAAATAATTTATATTATTTAATCTCTATCGTCAAAAGAAGTATACAAATGAGAGATACATAAAACAAAAGGAGACAAAACAAGAAAGGAGACAGAATAAGCAAGGAGACAGAATAGAAAGAAAGGAGACAGAAAAAGAAAAAAAAACAAAATAACATAAAATAAAATAAAATAAAATAAAAAATAATTTAATCTCTATCGTCAAAAGAAGTATACAAATGAGAGATATCGATGCCTGCAGCAAGAAGGCCATCCCGCAGCCAGAGGGGGGGTTTTGGGTTGTCTCCTGTCTCCTTTTGTGTTTTAATATATTTATATTCTGTCTCCTTTTTGTTTTTTTTATCTGTCTCCTTTTCTTCTGTCTCTTCTGTCTCCTCAATGCATGCAACAGACTGATGCTGGGGTGTATAGGCAGCTCCAGTAGTTTTTTGTTTTTTTATTTTTTTTGTTTTTTCTATCTCATCTACATAATTATAAAAACTATCATCATTAATATTATTATCATCACTTGTATTTATATTTATATTTATATTTTTATTTATATTTATATTTTTATTTATATTTATATTTTTATTTTCTTTTGTTTGTCTAGGATATCTCTGCAACAAAAAAGATTCTACAAAAGAAACAAATGTTCCTTTTTTTATATTTTTATTTATTTCAAAACATAAATTATTTAAATAATATAAATTATGTATTGTTAGTAGTTGGCCTACAATAGGCCCCTGTACACAAACAAACAAACTTTTTTATTTTTTATTTTTTTTAATTTTTTTTGTTTGGTTTTTTGTTCTGGTTTTTATTTATTTTTTTGTTTATTTGTTTATTTATTTATTTATTTGTTTGTTTCGTTAATTAGATCAAGCAACAACAAACAAAAAGACAAAGAAACAAACAAACAAACAAACAAACAAACAAACAAACAAGCAAACAAACAAACAAGCAAACAAACAAACAAAGAAACAAATTAATCAAATAATTAATTTATTTATTAACTAAATGCACAAAACAAAAAAATAAAAAAATAAATAAAAAAATAAATATTTAAATATTTATAAGCTGTAATTACTTATTTCAATACAACAAACAAACAAAAACAAACAAACAAAAACAAACAAAAACAAACAAAAACAAACAAAAACAAACAAACAAACAAAAACAAACAAACAAAAAAAAACAAACAAACAAACAAAAACAA
>NW_013574616.1:2399-3064 GCF_000499745.2 Eimeria mitis | reverse complement strand
CGGGAGTTGCGTATAACCGCAACGGGATGCCACTCTCTTGTTCAACATCACCAGCCTTGCGGAGCACAGTTAGCTCGATATGGTGAGCAGCTAGCTGAGGTACCGGTTTTCGTTTTTATTATTGATATTTCTAGTGACAATTACATTTAAGATACCAACGGGTCCACTTAGACACGCGGTCCACACCTAGTGGAGGCTGACAGGTGACAACAGGGAAAGCACCGGTCGTCGGAACGGACGCTGGTGAGAGGATCGGGGAGCAGAGAGTCGTAAATCAGTGTTTTTACCGTTTGAACTGTTCGTTCCTCTCGTAACCCGTAACAAGCAAGCTATGGCTGCTGTTGTTGAACATTTTGAGGGCTGACAGCGGCACCTTCTTCGCCGCAGGGTGTCGCAACGACACTAACGCCAGCTGTAGGTAGAGGAACAGCAAACGGCCGTCGCCTTTGCACCTCTCGAGCAAGAAAAACAGTTGCGAACAAATCCGACGGCCAGAATCTCTCCTCGAAAGCCAGAAGGCAGGAGCGGAGCTTCGTGATTGCTGAGGCGGTTCCGGTGACGAGTACTTTATGGCTAGTAAGGTTACTAGAGCCCAAGTTCAACGAATGGGACCAACCAGTCACCTTTATGTACAGATAGTGCCTATACCAGCTCACATCGTCTGC
>NW_013574616.1:1083-2299 GCF_000499745.2 Eimeria mitis | reverse complement strand
AAAGCCTCTTCTTACCTCCTTCAGTCATTCGAACTTGACATGGACCAGGGTGCTGGATTCATATTGGGAGAGGCCACATGCATTTAATGCTGAGTTTATGTATATATAATCATTAGCTTATACAAGTAGGTTTGCATGCATGTATGCATATGTCTATTGATATAAATTTATATATACATGTAATCACCGACTCATGAAATGCCCATCGAACTAGAACGGTGTGTAAGAAGCGGTACAGATGGACTCATCAGAAGATCCTTCACTCATTTAGAAGCCAAGGAAAATAAAGAGTTAAAAGGCGACATTGTTTTCAGCCCTTCGACAGTAGCTGAAAGCATCTCACCTTGTCTCTACACCGTACAGTCTGTCACAGCGGTAACTAGCCTGTGCAAATGCAGCTTCTCCCTTGAAATTCGCCCAACTGAACATGGCGGGTGCAACGGGTGTTTCGCATAAAGGCGAAACGGCTGAACAGCGTTGTCTCCACCCTTTAAACACGGAATTGATTGTAGGTGGAACCAAATGCTTGATCGAGAGCGGCAGCAATAGACAGGGACGGTTTTTCCTCATCTTATCTGATCTTGTTCTCTCCGAAGAGGGAGATGAAACGTCTCAGAATAATCGTATGATAGCACCGGGCTAAGTACCCCAACACCTCAACTAGCCACTTCGTGCGACTTTGAGGCTGTTTCCATGAACGGGTGCTATGGAATTTCTAAAAGCGGGGTTTCAGTAACTCAAGTCAAAGAAGAAGGAATCAAAAGGGCGCCTTAAGGTCGTAGTGATGGCAGAAAAGAGGCCAAATCATACTGAAAATCTTCTTCGAAAACTCGGGATGCCAGAGCAGAGACAAAATAATACCGAGAACCTTCTTTGAGCCCAGCCGTCAGCTGCGTGCGGCTATCAGCGAGGCCAGAGGTGAATTGCCTTCAGAATTTGAGATACGTATTTCTGATATCGCCGTAGAGGCCTTTGCGTGTTGAGTGAACAGTTGATGAATAGCGAGCTGCAATGGGGAGGAAGAAAATGCTGCAAATGCAGCTGCCTTTATCATAGGCTCTGTCTTATATGCCACAGAGTATGAATAGTAAACCATAGACTATGTGATATGTTAACGTAGACGAGATATATGGTATATATTCATCTATGCGCATTGGAAATGCAGCTGCCCCTATCCTAGACTGCGTTTCATATAGACCATCAATAGTAAGTCATA
>NW_013574616.1:0-983 GCF_000499745.2 Eimeria mitis | reverse complement strand
ACAATGCATAAAAAATGTTATAGACTATACATATAATATATTATGGTCTATGTATAATATATTGCCAAAGGCTGCGTAGAATACATTATAGGCTACGCGTAATCTATCGTAGACTGTTATGAGAAGGCATTCCCGGTCTCTTCCTTTCCTGTTCAACTCCGGCTTGTCTACTAGTAAATTGTGCATGATAAAGTATCTTTTTTTCTATTTTCACCTCAACGTGCAGTTTCAAGCCCGCGTACGAATGTTCTGGGGCGTGCAGGTCAACAGTTGCGTCTAACGCACGTAGAGAAAGGCGCATTCCAAGCAACCTCCTCTCCCCAACAACAACATTCCTTAAACACAAGTGATCTGAAATTCCTGTTTAAATACTGGTTGGGCTTTTACCTGTGCAAACCGAGTTTGCCTTGGGCTGCTCTCTCCCGCCGGGCACGGGCCCTGCGCCAGACGCATTGAACGCTCGTGGTCAACCAGGAGGGGCAGGAGGCGTTTATTTTCTTCGGAGCAGCCTGCTTAAGTGTATGAAACTTGGTGTGCAACAAGTAAATGAATATTACTTCAAGGAAATGAGGCGAAGACGTCTTTGGGGGTCGGCTGTGGCTGTCCTGCGGTCGGGGGGGAGCCTAGGCAACAGGAGTGGCGCGTGCAATAGAATGCGCTGAGGGGAGGGACAAGAAGTAGTTGTTTCTTGGTAAATTAACGATGCTGAGGAATATAGAAGTAAATAGTTTAATTAAGAAAAGCTGCTCTGTAGAAGCTGCTGGCAGCAAGCATCGGGGTGCAGCGAGACGCCTGATCTGTCTCGTACCCGCCTACGTGTGTCGTCTGCGTCATCTCATGTTTTCATGGGTCTGCAGGAGAAACATTTGCCCGAAATAGAAGGAAAACGTTGTCGAATAAATGAAGGTTTAGAGATTATTTCCCTGTATGATCTGATTTTGCGGCAGAACCGTCACCGTTCCCGTATTTCCGTGCGCGTGCGG
>NW_013574615.1:1819-2885 GCF_000499745.2 Eimeria mitis | reverse complement strand
GGCATCTCACGGCAGTGTGTCAATTCCACTGCGACATAATTGGCATAAGCAGAGGCGACGCAGGCTCTTGCTTTGCACGCATACGATTTTCTTCGTGAGTATTGAGCATTGTCCAGTACGCCTGCATTTTCGACAAAGAGCGGTTCGACAGGGACGGCCACGCCAAACACATGGCGCATTTCGCAATTGCCATCAAGTTGATACCTGGTCGGCCTTACCTGGTTGCAATAAGTTCCCTCTGTTGATGGGATCATATGCAGTAAATGAAGGTGAAATTCGTGATTTGCGTGAGTGCCGTATGGCTATCTCGTTTGTGCGCACGCGCATACGGCATCGCTGTGGCGAAGCCTCGTTTGGTGTTAAACACGTTGTTGTGGCCATTTCGCATGCCTTTTGAAGAAAATGCATCTGCACGGACCAGTTATGGATCGACGTTTGGGGCTATCTGGTGTAGTGAATGGACATGCCTATGCATCCTGCAGAAGTGTGGATATGCATTGGCAGGAGATGTGCTAGCTCATTTCGTCTTCATCGACTTTGTCGCCGGTATCTACCGGGTTTGGACATTTCGTGGCTTGGGTATGCACTTGCGAGGCCGAGGCCGAGTGTTTCGTTGCACAGCATCTAACAAATTCTTGGGATGATATACGTGCAGTGCAACCCGTGGCGGGGGAGGGCAGCGAATCAGTGGTCATTTGTGTCAAATGCATAGGCGAATTGACAATCAGCTCGTTTATCTGTGACAGCAGTTGTTTCGGGACGCAAGCGAATAGCCGATGGCGGATGGAAACCTACAGCATGGGCAACACGGGATCTCTAAGCATTCACGGCGCTTGCACGAAGGAAAGCCGAATCAGCAACTCATCGCGTAGCCGTTGGGTAGTGCTGAGGGGAGCTGAGCCCGTAGGGCAGGCGGATCATCCACGTCTGGCGAAGGTTCCGATGACGTCGTGTGTTCGAAATATATACAATTCATGAATTTGTCGCACATTGTCGTTCGAGCTCGGCGCATCAGGGCAAGCCGTTCGTAACACTCGAACATAGACGGCTGTGACAAGCAGGAGGC
>NW_013574615.1:0-1761 GCF_000499745.2 Eimeria mitis | reverse complement strand
ACAGACTATGCGCGCTAGCATACGGCCACGGTGTGTCGTGCCCGTATCTGACCCGTATGCATGGCTGTTAAATCAAGCTTATCTGTTTGGCACAGTTATGGTAATCTTGCGCTTCAGCTGGTATGAGGGCAGGCATGAATGCAGATGCGCATGCGCACAGATGTATGGAGTTGCACGGTGAGAAGAGATGGGAGTTCGTTCTGCTTTAGCGATGTTTTCCCTGGGCGGCCGCAGAGGTGGGGTGTTTCGACAATGGGTTATATGGGCTTGCGATACAGGGGCTGACACTCCAAATGGTCTCAGCGAACAGGTGGAACAGCATATGTGCAGCACAATACGGAGGAGGCTGCAGCGACTGCGCGGTAATTTGCATCAGCCGTTTAGTAGTATTGACAGCCAGCTCGGTTTACGCGAGTGTAGGTGTTCTGCAGAGGACGGAAATAGCGACGGGGAGCTCACCGCCCACAGCGCGGCCAACACGTGGCTAAACGCCATCGGAAATTGCAGAAACGAAAGCAGAGACCACAGCTTATTGTGACGCTTGTGGGTAGCACGAACGAAAGCGGGACTCGTCCTGCGCGTGCAGCTCGTAGTGAGGTTGCGCCAAACAGTATTTCAAGAAGAGCTGAAATATCTACATGCGTAAACATCATGATGGCTTTTGCTTGTGCGCGTCTAGGGGCCACGGTATGACGCAGCATCTTCTGGGGTTGTGCTTGTGCGGCATTCTGTCCAATGCATATGCCGTTAGGAAGAGACTCACCTGCCGAGTGCAAGTGTAGGTACTGTTACTNCATTCTGTCCAATGCATATGCCGTTAGGAAGAGACTCACCTGCCGAGTGCAAGTGTAGGTACTGTTACTTTTCAGCAAGTATGGGTGCCAGCATAAACGTATATGCTTGTGGATTCAGATTTATGGAGCTGAGATGCAGAATATCTGGGATTGCCTTAACCGTTGTCGTCTTTGCTGTCTATTGGTTCGGAATGTCGTGGCGTCGCGAAATGCACTTGTGGGGCAGAGTCTGAGATGACGAACAGTCTCAGCGGATAGGTATGTTGTGGTTCACCAGCATAACACATGCCCGGAAGAAAGAGCTACTAGGCAGTGATCTGCGTCAAGGGTTTAGTAGTTTTGCGGTCATACCGGCTATGTTTACAGGCGGTCGTTCCCCGGAGAGCGGAAACAGCGAAGGGCGGGCAACAGCCGGCGGTGCGGCCAACGCGCATTATCAAACGCTTGAGGTGCTTGCGGCGAAAGAGGCAGAGCTCGTACAACAAGCGCATGCTTCTGATTTGGCAAGACTAGTCAAGCTGTTCAATGGTGGGAAAAGGTGCAGTTTATGAACGTGTCAGTGATATTCCGTCGAGCTAGCTATTCAGGGCGTTCGCAGCAAGCCTTCATCATTATCGGGCGACCCTAATGCAGGTCATCTATGTTCGTGTGCATTTTTTGCTATCTTGCGATGTTTTCCCAACTTCGGTGGTCTATGAAGACGAAGGGATCCTATAGATACACCCATTAGAAGGATCTGCACAGTTCTGCAGATGGCTTCATCTTGTGCATGACTTGCTTGCGGTGTTTGGAATCACCACGGACTTCCGATAGGAACGTATGCAGTGCTTGGCGGAGAGCTATGTGACCGGCATACGTGAGCATCTTGAGCGTTATGTAGTTTGTGTGCGGTCGTCTACGAACACAATGTGGCAAAGCCTTCTTTGCTGAGACCATCGCGCGCGGTTTGGGCCAGGCAGTATGTGCA
>NW_013574614.1:18384-18455 GCF_000499745.2 Eimeria mitis | reverse complement strand
AAAAACATAATAAAATATAAAAATATAATAAAACAAAAAAATAAAAAAATAAAAATAAAAATAAAAAACAG
>NW_013574614.1:16746-16902 GCF_000499745.2 Eimeria mitis | reverse complement strand
AAAAAAAAAAAAAAAAAAAAAAAATTAAAACAAAACAAAACAAAAAAACCAAAACAAAAAAAAATAAAATAAAATAAAATAAAAATAAAGAAATACCATTTGAGTCTGGTGGGTATATGTCTGATATGATGCGATAGAACCTTGAGGGGTATCCAG
>NW_013574614.1:14170-14584 GCF_000499745.2 Eimeria mitis | reverse complement strand
CAGCAGCAGCAGCAGCAGCAACAGCAGCAGCAGCAGCAGCAGCAGCAGCAACAGCAGCAGCAGCAGCAATATGCACACCCTCTGTGACTTTTTTTTCAAGTCGGGATGATCGCCGCGATCTGATTCTTTCTCTTTCTGATGGTAAAACACAACAAAAAAAAAATAAAAAAAAATAAAAAAAAATAAAATAAATAAATAAATAAATAAATAAATAAATAAATAAATAAATAAATAAATAAATAAATAGAATAATAAATAAATTAATAAATAGATTAAAAGAGAAACAAGAAAAATATATAATGCTAATAAACATGCAGAGCCATGCATGCACGAAACAGCTGCACATACACCCCAGCACACCCAGAGACACACAAAAATATAACAACTGCATATACACCCAAACATGCATGCATG
>NW_013574614.1:13762-14070 GCF_000499745.2 Eimeria mitis | reverse complement strand
ATGCATGCATGCATGCATGCAGCTGCAGCTGCTGATATATGCATGCACGCATGCATGCATGCATGCATGCAAAGCCCCAAAGATACTGCATGCATGCATCCATGCATGCATGCATGCAAAGCCCCAAAGATACTGTATCCTTTGCATGCATGCATGCATGCATGCAAAGTCTAAAAGATACTGCATGCACGCATGCACGCACGCATGCATGCATGCATGCATGCATGCATGCATGCATGCATGCATGGATGCATGCAAAGCCCCAAAGATACCTTGAAAGGAGGGGGTAGCTCCTAGGGTCCTCAATG
>NW_013574614.1:12862-13092 GCF_000499745.2 Eimeria mitis | reverse complement strand
TGTCTATTCTATGATCGCTTCTGATGGCTCTGCTGGGTGCAGCAGCAGCAGCAGCAGCAGCAGCAGCAGCAGCAGCAGAAGCAATTCCTGCAGTACCGGTTGCTGCTGCAGCAGCATTGCTTGCTGCTGCTGCTGCTCCTGCTGCTGCTGCTCCTGCTGCTGCTGCTGCTGCTGCTGCATCGCGCAGCACAGATGCCTGCCGCCCCAGCTCCTCCGTCGGCAGCGCCACA
>NW_013574614.1:12463-12762 GCF_000499745.2 Eimeria mitis | reverse complement strand
AATAAATAAATAAATAAATAAATAAATAAATAAATAAATAAATAAATAAATAAATAAATAAATTAAAAAATATGTGTAAAAGTATTTACTTCTTTTTCTCTACGCTGCGTCTCAATTTAATTAAACAAATAAACAAATAAACAAACAAAAAAGCAAATAAAAAAACAAACAAACAAACAAACAAACAAACAGGTTAACAAACAAACAAACAAATTAAAAATAAAAATAAAATAAAATAAAATAAAAAAAAATAAAAATAATTTACATCTTTTTCTCTGCCGTCAGCAGCGCTTTCTGTC
>NW_013574614.1:10748-11293 GCF_000499745.2 Eimeria mitis | reverse complement strand
CTCCCTTCATAACGTGGCGCTGCACTTCTTCATTTATATCGGCACATAATATTAAATCCTCTTCTTTCTCCGCATCCTATAAAATAAATAAATAAATAAATAAATAAATAAATAAATAAATAAATAAATAAATAAATAAATAACTAAATTAATTAATTAATGAGTAGATTAATACATAAATAAATAAATAAATAAATAAATAAATAAATAAATAAATAAATAAATAAATAAATAAATACTGCATTGAAAAACAAATCACGAAAAAATAAGAGATAATGGTAATACATAAAAAAATAAAAAATAAAAATAAATAAAAATAAACAAATTATAAATAATAATAACAAATATAAACATATATAAATATTAATTATTAAAATATAAAATAAAAATAAAAAAAAAAATAAAAAACTAAACTGCATGCACCAAACAAACAAATAAAATATAAAGACACAAAACCCTCAAAAACCGCCAAAAAAAACCCAAAAAAAAAACAAAAAAAAACAAAAAAAGAAAAAACAAAAACAGAAAACTAAAGCCAAAGCTCC
>NW_013574614.1:9375-10704 GCF_000499745.2 Eimeria mitis | reverse complement strand
AAAAATAAATTACATGTTTATTCGTCCATGTTGTGGCTTTTGCCGTTTTACAAATACTGCGAATTTCATCATCCGCTAAAATGCAGTTCATTCGGACCACCACAGGCGGGGGTCTTCTCCTGTATAAATAAATAAATCAATAAATAAATAAATAAATATATTTATATTTGTTTATTTGTTTATTTGTTTATTTATTGAAATGATAGAGAGACGGAGATATACACAGTGATATATTATATGTATGCAGTTCATTCGGACCACCACAGGCGGGGGCCTTCTCCTGTATAAAAAAAAAAATAAATAAATAAATAAATAAATAAATAAATATATTTATTTATTTGTTTATTTGTTTATTTATTGAAATGATAGAGAGACAGAGATATACACATTGATATATTATATGTATGCAGTTCATTAAAACCACCACAGGCGGGGGCCTTCTCCTGTATATATAAATAAATAAATAAATATATTTATTTATTTATTTATTTACCTATTTGTTTATATTTATTTATTTGTTTATTTGTTTATTTATTGAAATGATAGAGAGACGGAGACATATGCATTGATATATTATATGTTATGTATGCAGTATAAATTTATTTATTTATTTATTTATTTATTTATTTATATTTATTTATATTTATTTAATTTTATATATTTATTTGTTTATTTATTTATATATATGATGAATAGCTAGCGAGCTAGCTAGACGGAGATAATACAAATAAAAAGTAAAATAAAATAAAAATAAAAAAATAAAAAAATAAATAAAACAAAATAAATAAAACAACTGAAACAAATTAAATAAATAAACAAAACAAATTCAGTAAATAAAACAAATAAAACAAACAAAAGAGAGAAGTAAGCAAATACAGGCAAACAAAAATAAAATAAAATAAAATAAAATAAAATAAAATAAAATAAATAAAAAAATAAATAAAATAAAATAAAATAAAATAAATAAAAAATAAATAAAATATAAATAAAACAAAATAAATAAAAAAATAAAATATAAATAAAATAAAATAAAATAAAAAAATAAAAAACTAACCTTAAAGACTCAACGCACTGCGATGTGACCCGGCAGACGAGAAAAAACATAGAAACTTCTGATCGCGTCATTCGTGTATAATTTAATAAAAAATAATCAATATAAAGCCAAAGACAGTGGCAAACATCATCTCTAGAGCTGAAAACAAACAAACAAATAAAATAAATATATTAAAATAAAAAAGCAAAAAAAAAATAAAAAAAAACGAAAAAAAATGAACGCCGCTGTGTCTTTTTAGGCTTTATAAACTGTAATCTGTTTATATATAACCAACA
>NW_013574614.1:8913-9275 GCF_000499745.2 Eimeria mitis | reverse complement strand
CAAATAAAAAGTAAAATAAAATAAAAATAAAAAAATAAAAAAATAAATAAAACAAAATAAATAAAACAACCGAAACAAATTAAATAAATAAACTAAATAAAACAAATAAAACAAACAAAAGAGAGAAGTAAGCAAATGCAGAAACAGCAGCAGCAGCAGCAACAGCAGCAGCAGCAAAAACAGCTGCAGCAGCAACAGCAGCAGCAGCAGCAGCAGCAGCAGCAACAGCAGCAGCAGCAGCAGAATAAAATAAAATAAAAAAAAAATAAAAAACTAACCTTAAAGACTCAACGCACTGCGAGGTGACCCGACAGACGAGAAAAAACATAGAAACTTCTGATCGCGTCATTCGTGTATAATTC
>NW_013574614.1:8104-8813 GCF_000499745.2 Eimeria mitis | reverse complement strand
AAATAAATATAAATAAATATAAATAAATATAAATAAATAAATAAAAATAATAAACAAGAAATAATACAATTATATTAAAACAAAAAAGACAGAGAAACTGATTCGTTATCTATAAGCAAAAAAAAAACAAAAAAACAAAAAAATAAAAAAAATAAAAACAAAAACAAACAAAATAAACAAAATAAAACAAAGTAAAACAAAATAAAACAAAATAAAACAAAAAAAAACAAAAAAAAACAAAAAAACAAAAAAATACATGAAATGATAGAGAAGCTTCAGATCAAAAAAAAACAAAAAAATAAAAACAAACAAAATAAACAAAATAAAACAAAATAAAACAAAATAAAACAAAATAAAACAAAATAAAACAAAAAAAAACAAAAAACAACAAAACAAAAAAAACAAAAAAACAAAAAAAACAAAAAAAAATACATGAATTGATAAAGAAGCTTCAGCTGAGACCGCGCTGTCTTCGATGTACACCCCAACCGAGCCAACACCTAAAAAAAAAAAATAAAAAAAATATAAATAAATAAATATAAATAAATAAATATAAATAAATAAATATAAATAAGTATAAATAAATAAATAAATATACATAAATAAATAAATAAATAAATAATGTAGAAATAGATAGATAGACATATATATAAATATATTTGTTATTTAAATATAAACAAATAAAACCAGTTAACAACAACTATATTTA
>NW_013574614.1:7780-8004 GCF_000499745.2 Eimeria mitis | reverse complement strand
AAATAAATATAAATAAATATAAATAAATATAAATAAATAAATAAAAATAATAAACAAGAAATAATACAATCATATTAAAACAAAAAAAGACAGAGAAACTGATTCGTTATCTATAAGCAAAAAAAACAAAAAAACAAAAAAATAAAAAAATAAAAACAAAAACAAACAAAATAAACAAAATAAAACAAAATAAAACAAAATAAAACAAAAAAAAAACAAAAAAA
>NW_013574614.1:7232-7680 GCF_000499745.2 Eimeria mitis | reverse complement strand
AAATAAATATAAATAAATATAAATAAATATAAATAAATATAAATAAATAAATAAATAAAAATAAATAAATGAATAAATAAATAAATAAATAAATAAATGTAAAAAAATAGACACATAAATAAATATATTTGTTATTTAAATATAAACAAATAAAGCCAATTAACAACAACTATATTTATATTTATTTATATTTATTTATTTATTTATATTTATTTATTTATTTATATTTATTTATTTATATTTCTTTGTTTATTCATATTTATTATTTATTTATATTTATTTATTTATTTATATTTATTTATTTATTTATATTTATTTATTTATTTATTTATATTTATTTATTTATTTATACATAAATACTACCCCACGATAGTTATATATAATATACAAATAAATACATAATTTAACACCTTATATAAATATAAACAAATAAAACCAACTCCATTTA
>NW_013574614.1:6012-6506 GCF_000499745.2 Eimeria mitis | reverse complement strand
ATATATATAAATTATTTATAAGCAACTGACTCAGTAAAGAAAGAGAAGATGGGGGGAACCAAAAGAAGAAGAAAAGAAAACCAAAAAAAAATAAAAAAAGAAGAAAAATAATTTGTTCTTTTTTGCTGCTGCTCGTCTGCTGCTCTCCATAGCGCCGCGTTTATATATTTCTAAATAAAAAAAATAAATAAAAATAAATAAATAAATAAATAAATAAAAATAAATAAATAAATAAATAAATATAAATAAATAAATATAAATAAATAAATATGAATAAATAAATATAAATAAATAAATATAAATAAATAAATATGAATAAATATAGATAAATAAATATAAATAAATATAAATACAAATAAAATAAATATATAGACATAAGTAAATATAAGCAAAATAAATATAAATAAAATAAATAAATACAAATAAACAAGCTAATACATAAATGAGGTAAACTAATAAATAAATAAATAAATAAATAAATAAATAAATAAATG
>NW_013574614.1:5519-5912 GCF_000499745.2 Eimeria mitis | reverse complement strand
ATAAATAAAAATAAATAAATAAATAAATAAATATAAATAAATATAAATAAATAAATGAGTTAAGGATGGAGAAATAAATAATATATGGATGCAGAGATAAATAAACAAAAAAATAATAAAAAAAATAAATTTAAATAAATAAATATATTAATTAATTAATAATAAATAAAAAAAGAAACAAAAAAAATAAAAAAAGAAATAAATAAAAATAAAATAAAAATAAAAATTTATGTACTTCAATGGGTAAACTGTTGGCCGCAAGAAGGCAAAAAAACAAAAATAAAAAAAAGAAAAGAAACAAACCAAACAAACAAAACAAAAAGATAAAACAAAATAATAAAAATAAAAAAAATAAAAAAATAAAAAGAAACAAACCTGATGGTTATGATTAAC
>NW_013574614.1:5191-5502 GCF_000499745.2 Eimeria mitis | reverse complement strand
TTCTTCTACAGTGCAAACAAACAAAAAAACAAAAAAAAAAAAACAAAAACCAAAAAAAAC
The DNA here is from genome assembly GCF_000499745.2 of Eimeria mitis. NCBI lineage: Eukaryota > Apicomplexa > Conoidasida > Eucoccidiorida > Eimeriidae > Eimeria > Eimeria mitis. The sequence continues at coordinate 5,442 of NW_013574614.1, read as the reverse complement.
AAAAAAACAAAAGAAAAGAAACAAACCAAACAAAACAAACAAAACAAACAAACAAACAAATTAAAAAAATAAAAAACAAAAAAATAAAAAAATAAAAAAAATAAAGAAACAAACCTGATGGTTTTGATTAACTTCTTTAAGGTTTTCTATTTCTTCTACTGTGGGTGCAGCAGCAGCAGCCCACAGCAGCAAAAACAAACAAAAACAACTCTCCAGCAGCAACAAATAACTGTTGCTGTTGCTGCCCCTAT
>NW_013574614.1:4726-5091 GCF_000499745.2 Eimeria mitis | reverse complement strand
AACAAAACCCAACGCCATGACCAGTGGTCCCCAGGCCATCAGAAAGACAGATAAACCTAAACAAATAAAATATTTATTTTGTTTGTTTTGTTTGTTTATTTATTTATTTATTTATTTTGTTTGTTTGTTTATTTATTTTGTTTTTTTGTTTGTTTTTTTTTTGTTTTTTTTTTGTTTTTTTATCTTATTTATTTAAGATAAAACACAACGCCATGACCAGTGGTCCCCAGGCCATCAGAAAGACAGATAAACCTAAACAAATAAAAATAATTATTTATTTATTTTGTTTTTTTATTTATTTTGTTTGTTCATTTATTTTGTTTGTTTATTTATTTATTTTGTTTGCTTGTTTGTTTGTTTGTTTT
>NW_013574614.1:4267-4626 GCF_000499745.2 Eimeria mitis | reverse complement strand
TTTTATTTTATTTATTTAAGATAAAACACAACGCCATGACCAGTGGTCCCCAGGCCATCAGAAAGACAGACAAACCTAAACAAATAAAATATTTATTTATTTATTTATTTATTTGTTTATTTATTTATGTATTTGTTTGTTTGTTTGTTTAATTTATTTATTTAATTTATTCGTTTATTTATTAATTTATTTATTCAATTTATTTATTTTATTTATTTATTTATTTAATTTATCTATTTATTTATTTTATTTATTTGTTTTATTTATTTATTATAAAAATAAATGTTTATCGGCATATGCATAAAGAGATTAATATGGTTGTCGTTTGTTTGTTTTTTTTTATTCTTTTTATTGGTTAG
>NW_013574614.1:3993-4167 GCF_000499745.2 Eimeria mitis | reverse complement strand
TTTTTTTTTTTTTTTTTTTTTTTTTTTTTTTTTTTTTTTTTTTTTTTTTTTTATTCTGTCTCCTTCTTTTGTCTCTTGGAGGGTTTAGGGTTTAGGGTTTAGGGGTTTAGGGTTTAGGGTTTGAGGGTTTAGGGTTCGAGGGTTTAGGGTTTAGGGTCTAGGGTGCTGTCTGCT
>NW_013574614.1:1076-1736 GCF_000499745.2 Eimeria mitis | reverse complement strand
AGCTGCTGCGGTGTTTCTCTCATTGTTTGTTTATTTATTTATTTGTTGGATGCATAAACAAACTAATTATTTTTTTTTTTGTTTTTATCGGCATTTGTTTTTTATGTTATATTCAACTGTAACAATTATTTTGCTGCTGCTGCTGCTGCTGCTGCTGTTCCTGCTGCTGTTGCTGCTGCTGCTGTTGCTGCTGCTGCTGCTTGACGTGCTGTCTGCATTGTTCGTGCAGCAGCAGCAGCTGCTGTTGCTGTTGCGCCTTGGGCTGTTGCTGCTGCTGCTGCTGCTGCAACTGCTGCTGCTGTTGCTGCTGCTGCTGCTGCTGCAGAAGCTAGGGTTGTTGCTGTCGGATCTACTCTTACAGCTGCTGCTGCTGCTGCTGTCACACCTGCTGCTGCCGCCGCCGCCGCCGCTGCTGCTGCTGCTGCTGCTGCTGCTGCTGCTGCTTTAGGAGGCAAAGAGAAGCAGCAGATGAGTTGAAATGAGTGTATATTAGCAGCAGCAAATGGTGTTGCATGCACTGAGGTGTACGTACACCTCAAGGGGCTGCAACGAGCTCATATACAGCATCGTTTGTTTGTTGGGTTGCGCGGTGCTGCAGCAGGTAAGAGAGAAGAGAAAGAAAAATATAAATAAAATATTAATAAATATATTATTTATTTA
>NW_013574614.1:248-976 GCF_000499745.2 Eimeria mitis | reverse complement strand
TGGTGTTGCATGCACTGAGGTGTACGTACACCTCAAGGGGCTGCAACGAGCTCATATACAGCATCGTTTGCTTGTAGGGTTGCGCGGTGCTGCAGCATGTAAGAGAGAAAAGAAAGAAAAATATAAATAAAATATTAATAAATATATTATTTATTTCTATTTAATTTTATTTTTTTTACTCTGCATGCAAAAGAGACAAACAAAAAGCAACAAACAAACCAAAATATACAACACAGACAAGAGCAGCAGCAGCAGCAGCAGCAGCAGCGGTATACCGGTCCGTTCTGACGCTGCTGCATGCGTTGCATTTCTTCTTTGAATTATTTAATTTAATTTATAAAAATAAATAATATTTTAATTTATTTTAATTTATTTTGTTTATGGTTTGAGCTGCGTGTACACCCGAGCTGAACATACACCGCAGGCCACCGGTTGCTGCAGCAGCAACCAAAGAAAAAAAAAAATAAAATAAACTAAAATATAATTTAATTTATTTATTTATTATAATTAAATATATTTATTTTTATTTTATTCTTTTGTTTTTATTTTGTTTTATGTTTTTATTTTTTTTTCTTTTTTCTTTTTTATAAACAAACAATAAACCCTATAGAGACGAACAGCTCAAACATATAAAATAACAAAAAGCAAATAAATAAATAAACAAATAAATAAATAAATAAACAAATAAATAAATAAATAAATATATAAATAAATAAATAAATCTATAA
>NW_013574614.1:0-237 GCF_000499745.2 Eimeria mitis | reverse complement strand
TTATTTTGTTTTATGTTTTTTTTTTTTTCTTTTTTCTTTTTTATAAACAAACAATAAACCCCTTAGAGACGAACAGCTCAAACATATAAAATAACAACAAAAAGATAAATAAATAAATAAATAAATAAATAAATAAATAAATAAATAAATAAATATATTAATGTATAAATAAATAAAGAAATGAATAAATAAACAAACAAAGAACTAAATATATATATATATATATATATGTATATA
>NW_013574613.1:1798-3068 GCF_000499745.2 Eimeria mitis | reverse complement strand
ATATATATATATATATATATATATATATATATATATATATATATATATATATATATATATATACAATTGTTTTTATTATTATTTAAATAACTGTTTTTATTGTTCTTTATATAATTATTTTTATTTTTATTTATATAAGTTTTGTTATTTATATGAGTACTTCTGCTGTTCACTTCATATAAATATTTATGTATTTATATTTATTATTCTTTATATATTTATATTTATTTTTATTTATATAATTATATTTATTATTATTTATATAATTATATTTATTTTTATTTGTTTGTTTATGGTTTATATATAACTATGGAGAGCAGCAGTTCTTTGTGTTGTTATGGGGGGGGGGTGTCGCTGGGGTGTATACGCAGCTGTGGCTGACTGCTGGCGTATATAAATTAGTAAATATATTTATAATATTTAAATAAAAATAAAAAAATAAAAAAAAAAAAATAAAAAAAAGAAAAACACACAACAAGAGCTGCCTATACACCCCAATGCATGCGGTGGCTGCTTGCGGTGCGGTGTATATCGAGCTTGCGTGAGAAGGGGTGTGAGTAGGGGCTCAAAAAAAAGATAAAATTAAAATAAAATAAATAAAATAAAGAAATAAAACATTTATTTTATTATTTATCGAGAAAAAACACAAAAAACAAAACCCTAGAAGCTAGAACTTCTTATATCTCCGAGCACCGCCTGCTGCTTTCTTTGTGCTGCCCCCCTGCATCTCTTTCTTTTTTTTTTTCTTTTTTTTATTTTTATTCAGTTTCAAAAATAAGTTTATTTTAATATTTTTCTTTTTCACTGTCTCTTTTTTTCTACTCTTGAGGTGTATAGACACCGCAGTAGCAGGGTGTGCTGCCGCGCCGCCGCCGCAGCCTTTGTTGCTGTAGCTGCTGCAGCTGCTGCTGCTGCAGTTGTTCCCGCTGCTGCTGCTGCTGCTGCTGCAGCTGCTGCAGCACGATGGCTTCCTCTACCGTACACTGTTTCGATTTCACTCTGCCTGGGGCCCCCCTGGGGGGTGGGGGGGCCCCCTGGGGGGCCCCCGGGGGCCCCTCTGATGGTGGTGTAGATTCTCCCCCTGGGTTTGAGTTTCTTGCTGAGGGTTTAGAAATGGAGAAAGAGTTCTTAGCTGTTCTCCGCCAGCAGCAGCAGCAGCAGCAGCAACAGCAGCAGCAGCAGCAGCAGCAGCGTGGTGGTGGTGAGGGTTCTCCTGGTTCTATACTAAACTCAGCAGCATCACCCACAGCCACCTCCCCCTCCTCCTCCT
>NW_013574613.1:338-1698 GCF_000499745.2 Eimeria mitis | reverse complement strand
AACAGCAGCAGCAGCAGCAGCAGCAGCAGCAGGCGGCACCCCCTCCGCCCCCTCCCCCTCCTCCTCCTCAGCAGCAACAGCAGCAGCAGCAGGAGCAGCAGCAGCAGCAGCAGCACGTCCTCTATCCCCCGAAGCAGTTGCTCTGCTGCAGCGTAAAGTATGGGAGACAGCACTGTTGCCGGCGAAGAGTTTTATAATGAATTTGTTTATGTTATATATGAGTGGTGGTGGTGGTTTATTTGTTTTTTTAGTGGTTATATATTCGTTTCATTTATGTATAAAAACTTTATTTATTATGCCTTTATATTATAAAGAATATAAACAATATAAACAAATACACTTTGTCTCTCTATCTAAATTTATTTATTTTTCTTTTTGTCTCTCTTTCTCTCTCTATCTCCTTTTCTATCTACACCAACTGGGGGCCCTCCCCATACACTCCGGAGATTATATACAACTCATACCACAAACCCTCGTCTCCTCACATGCTGTACCCGCTATAAACCCTAAACCCCAAACCCTAAACCCTAAACCCTAAACCCTAAACCCTAGACACTCGTTTCTTCTCATGCTGTACCCGCTATAAACCCTAAACCCTAAACCCTAAACCCTAAACCCTAGACACGAAACCCTCGTTTCTTCTCATGCTGTACCCGCTATAAACCCTAAACCCTAAACCCTAAACCCTAAACCCTAGACACGAAACCCTCGTCTCCTCACATGCTGTACCCGCTATAAACCCTAAACCCTAAACCCTAAACCCTAGACACGAAACCCTCGTTTCTTCTCATGCTGTACCCGCTATAAACCCTAAACCCTAAACCCTAAACCCTAGACTCTATGCCTCATACCACAAACCCTCGTCTCCTCACATGCTGTACCCGCTATAAACCCTAAACCCTAAACCCTCAGCCTCATACCACAAACCCTCGTTTCTTCTCATGCTGTACCCGCTATAAACCCTAAACCCTAAACCCTAAACCCTAGACCCTCAGCCTCATACCACAGACCCTCGTCTCCTCACATGCTGTACCCGCTATAAACCCTAAACCCTAAACCCTAAACCCTAGAATCTAAACCCTAAACCCTCGTCTCCTCACATGCTGTACCCGCTATAAACCCTAAACCCTAAACCCTAAACCCTAGACTCTAAACCCTAGACACTAGACCCTCGTTTCCTCGCATGCTGTACCCGCTACAAGCCCTAAACCCTAAACCCTAAACCCTAAACCCTAGACTCTATACCTCATACCACAAACCCTCGTCTCCTCGCATGCTGTACCCGCTATAAACCCTAAACCCTAAACCCTAGACTCTTAACAAGAGGAGAGGATAAGGGGTTGCGACTAGGGTTTAGGGT
>NW_013574613.1:0-238 GCF_000499745.2 Eimeria mitis | reverse complement strand
ATATATATATATATATATATATATATATATATATATATATATATATATATATATATATATATTAGTTTATGTACTAAAGGGTTTAGCACCCTAAACCCTAAACCCTTATAAAAAGCCGAGGGTTTAGGGTTTAGGGTTTAGGGTTTAGAGAACGTTTATACATCAACAACAACTGATGAGTTTTTCTATTTATAACTATTTATATATATATCTTTCTTTTTTTTTTTTTTTTTTTTTT
>NW_013574612.1:3094-3248 GCF_000499745.2 Eimeria mitis | reverse complement strand
CTGCTGCTGCTGCTGCAGCTGCAGCAGCAGCAGCAGCTGCTGCAGCAGCAAGAATTTTTAATTAAATAAATAAAAAACAGAAATAAATAAAACAATTTCAATTAATTTAAATAAAGTTCAACAATAAAACCACTAACAATAACCAGAGAAGAAT
>NW_013574612.1:2141-3005 GCF_000499745.2 Eimeria mitis | reverse complement strand
AGCGGCGGCGGGGCTGTCGTTGCCTTTTGTTGAGTTTGTAGTTTTGTTGGATGAAATAAATACTGAAATATAAAAAATAATTAAATTTATTAATTTAAAATAAATAAATAAATTTATTTTGTTTTTATTAGCGGCAGCGGCAGCTGCTGCTATTGTAGTTTCAGGTGTATAGGCACCTCCCTGGGGGGTTCTTCGTTTGCTGCGTTTGTTGTTTTGTTTGAATATATTTAATTAAAATTAAACAAATTTATTTTATTTATTTTTTTTTATTTATTTAAACATTTCATCTTCCTGCTGCTGCTTATACGCAGCAAAAACAACACCTCTGCTGCTGCTGCTGCTGCTGCTGCTGCTGCTGCGGTGGCTGCTGCTGCTGCAGCAGCAGCTATACGAGGACTAAAAGCAGCAGAAACAGCAACAACCGCAGCAGCAGCAGCAGCATAAGCAGCAGCTCCAGCTGCAGCTGTTGCTGCAGCTGCTGCTGTTGCAGCTGCTGCTGCTGCTGCAACAGGCCCCTATTTTCTATCACCCAGCACTGCAGCAGCAGCAACAGCAGCACGAGCTGCAGCAGCAACAATAGCTGCGGTCGTCCGCGCAGCAGCAACGCCAATAGCAGCAGCAGCAGCAGCAGCAGCAGCAGCAACAAGTTAACGATATAGCAATTGTTCTTCTGCTGCAGCAGCAGCAGCACCGGCTGCTGCAGCAGCAGGGGATTGTTTCTTCTCTGTTATTTATTTATTAGATTTTATTCTATTTGTTTTTCTTTTTTTGTTTTTATTTTATTTTTTATTTTATTTGTTTTTTTTTTATTTAAAAAGAATGAAAAGGTCAGCAGAGAAAGAACCCTGGAGAGACAGAAGAAGA
>NW_013574612.1:1208-1279 GCF_000499745.2 Eimeria mitis | reverse complement strand
CAGCAGCAGCAGCAGCAGCAGCAGCAGCAGCAGATGCAGCAGCAGCAGCAGCAGATATAATGGAGATGACG
>NW_013574612.1:774-1108 GCF_000499745.2 Eimeria mitis | reverse complement strand
TTTGCATTTGGTTTAGTGAGGGGGGGGAAGACAGACACAGAAAATAATTATAAAGACAGCAGCAGCAGCAGCAGCAGCAGCAGCACGAGGAGCAGCAGCAACACCAGGCCGGACAAAACACAATACCCTGCTGCTGCTGCTACTGCTGCTGCTGCTGCTGCTGCTGTTGCTGCTGCAGCAGCAGCAACAGAAACAGCAGCTGATATTTCCTCCGAAGACGGAGAGCTGCTGCCAGCAGCAGCAGCAGCCGCAGCAGCAAACGAACCAGCAGCAGCAGCAGCAGCAACAGATCCCGCAGCAGCAGCAGCAGCAACAGCAACAGATCCCGCAGCAG
>NW_013574612.1:0-674 GCF_000499745.2 Eimeria mitis | reverse complement strand
GAAGCAGAAGTACGTATATATGCACAGCAGCAGCAAACGCTTGCTGCTGTGCTGCAGCAGAATCTGAGGTGTATGTACACCACAGCAGTGAGAGAAATAGAAAGAAAAAATAAAACAATAAAACAACAAGAAACAGAAATTAAATATTTAAAATTATTTATACAACAACAAAAAGAAAATAAACGCGTCTAGTTTCTTTCTCCTGCTGCTGCAGCTGCTGCTGCTGCTGCTGCTGCTGGTGCTACTGCAGTAGCTGCTGCTGCTGCTGGTGCTACTGCAGTAGCTGCTGCTGCTGGTGCTGCTGCTGCAGCAGCTTCTGGTGCTGCAGCAGCAGCAGCTGTTGCTGCTGCTGGTGCTGCTGCAGCGGCTGTTACTGCTGCTGCTGGTAGTGCTGCAGCAGCAGCAGCAGCAGGAGCAGCAGCAGCAGCAGCAGGTGTTGCTGCTGCTGCTGTGTGTAAACCTAAAGGGATATTTGAATTGCTTTATATTTTCATTTATTTAATTTATTTTTTATTTTTTCTTTTTTTTATAAACAAAAAACAATAAAATTTTTCTCTTCTTGCGGTGTATATACACCTCAGTATATCATACACCCCAATAAAAAAATATAAATATAAATAAACAGATAAATAGATTAATATATATATATATATATATATATATATATATATATA
>NW_013574611.1:2445-2979 GCF_000499745.2 Eimeria mitis | reverse complement strand
CTCACCCAGTCCAAACGTTTACACCAAATAGTACATTTAGCCAACTAATTTTAGTACAGACACTAACAAAAATGCAATATTTATATCTGCTTTCAAGGAAATTGGGTGCACTTTGGACAATAGTGTAGCCAGCCCGAAGCAGCTACAGCGCTCTGCAATCATGGCACGAACACTGGCACCTGTGAATTTAGTATAACCGGACCATCTGTTGGGTAATTTGCCGTTAAAGTTCACCTTTGCCTTAAATAACGAATCCATTGTTAATTTTACTCCATTGAATGAGTATCGGAACTACTCTAGTTCCCTGCGGCGTAGCATGCTCGGTAGCCCTGTGTGCGTGAAGTTAGCACACGTACCTACTGAGCGCCGCCTGGTTATGGATGGCTTAGTAAATGTTTAACAGCTGTCTACAGGGTTAGTGTATGCACCAAAGGGGGCCTCGCTGTGCTTGTGAGTGGGGTTTCCGTGGGCCATGAAGTACAGTTAGGTACATGGCAGCTCATCTCAGACTGTCTACCTCTCCGCATCAGCTGC
>NW_013574611.1:1134-2345 GCF_000499745.2 Eimeria mitis | reverse complement strand
AGGGCCCTCCCTCTTATCTGAGGACCTTCTTGATCTGCAGTAGAGTAAAAGCAGTCGGGATACAAGTTCTGCAAGAGCAGTTTAGCTACAGTACCCTCCAGACCCAATATAAAGACGGCAGCAGCATCCGCCGCACTCTGCTCACTAGTTGCATGCACGTATGTCGGGGGCCAGATGATGCTGTCACTATAGCTTTCAGTAGCAACGGGGAGACAGGCAGCTGAGTTGGGCATTTATGATGTCAGGGCGAGGAAAACGCAGCGAATCGTTAAAGAGGTGTCGAAACGCACCGGAGCGAAGCTTGGGGCTTCACCAGGAGTGACTTCGTTGCGGTGCATGAGCCGTCCAGTGGGTGAAGAGCCAGTTGGTAGCTTTCGGTAATTGTCGGTTACTGAGTGGGTCTGAAAACTTCCTTTATGTGGGCCAACTTCTGCTGCCTCTTGGGTGTTGACCACAGTTAATCCACCAAAACTGAAGGCTTTTTAGAACTAGTGCGACGAAGTGCATGCTCTCCCGTTTAGGGTAACACATCTGCTCTATGTAGGAGCCTCCCAGTTCCTTTCAAGACTCCTCCACGCCTTTTACCGTACAGGGTTGGCAGATATTTCTCAACGGTGTCTTTTGGGGACCAGACGCCCTCCCTCCATTGAATCAAGCACAGCAAGCCTACGATCATGTCGCGGTGCATTGGTTTAATCAGAAACTGTTTCATTTGACATCTTTGTGAGTTGAGCCCGTGCCTATAGCTTTATCGATGCTCGTGTCCCTTCTGCCATTCACAAAGACAAGGGGCAGAGAGGGGCCCCATAATAGACAGGTAGCTGGACCTCCTTGCGTAGCCTCGGCGTATCAAGTCCACTTCGCAGCCTGCGTCAAACGGAGCTAGCAACTCCTTTCTTTTCGCACGAATTTGAATTAACAAAGTGTTTACTCGAGGTGAATCTGCACGTGCAGCACTCATCTTTCCCGGTTCCATCGCTGCAGAGCAAGTTGCTTAGAGGCCATGGCCTTCCTCTGATCGCTTTTTTTGTTTGCAAGCTGGCACTGCCTGAAGTCTTGCTTTTCCACCTCCTTAGCTTTTTTCATGCACCTGCAGTGTCGAAGTGCGAGACCTTGTTTGTTGCAGAAGTAGATGGTCCGCTCGGCCATTTTACCTAGTTTAACCATTTACTTTAGAACAAATGTGATTGGTTTCGATCCTCAAAATTCTG
>NW_013574611.1:0-988 GCF_000499745.2 Eimeria mitis | reverse complement strand
TGAGGGTCAGGTCTAGCGCTACAGTCGAAATACCCAAAATGACTGTATTCAAAAGCCAGGTGACCTCCTTTCCCAGTCTCCACTGGTCTTGAGCACGGCAACACGGGTTCCCAGTGCTGGTGCTGCGCGCGAGAAGTCTATCATGATCTGTGGCCCGGTCTGTCGATTGCTCGTCCACGTGCTTATACTTGCGTGGGCGCTGGCGTGGATGCTGGCGTGGACGTTGGCGTGGACGCTGCCATGGACATTGGCTGCCAAGTAAGTGCCTAACTAATCTGTATAGTGTCGATGCACGCAGCAAGGAGGGCTTGGGTGTGCTTGCGTGCGCGCATGCTGGGTTGCCTTGCAGCATGCATTGCAGCGAGGTCCGTTGCAACCCTTGTCAGGGCTTGTCAGGCCCTGGGCAGGTGTGCCCAGGCTGTTCGGAACTTGACAGTTCCCCGTCAGCTGCCCTGTGAAATATCTCATCTGAATCATTTTGACTCTGTTGTGGTCCTTGAATAAGATCGTGGACTTTCGTTCCTGCCACTGTACGGTTGGCTACAACCTGTGCTGCCAGGCCATCCCACATGCAAGCACAACCAAGCACCTTTCGCTACACGCACCAACACTAGAGACAATGGCTAAACACACACTTAACCCTGACCCGCAAGTATAAGTACACGGAACAACGAACTTCAGACGGACAATGCATGACGGAAGTCGCGAGAATGACGAAAACAGCCTTTTGAAGGACGTATCGAAGGTGTATAATATTCCAGCTCACGAGGCTTTTACGCAGAGGATGAGAACTACCTTCACTTATAAGCGCATAGTTATTGTGGTAACATTGCCTTTGCGTCGTAAAATGCCCCAGACGGGCACCGACGCTCCGATTCGACTCCTGCATGTAATTGATCCAAAATGACCCGCTGATTCAATTTTCTGTATCCTTTTTAATAACACAGAAATGGCACCTAACCATAGCTTTATTCCTGCAAATCGTCTT
>NW_013574610.1:2020-3069 GCF_000499745.2 Eimeria mitis | reverse complement strand
ACGAGGGTTTGTGTTGCAGATGACAGTGACTCTAGGTGAGCTGCATGCATTAGGGTTTTGTCATCGAGACCTCCAGGCCTCAAACATTATATTAACCACAAAAGGCCGTCCTCTTCTCGTTGATTTCGGCTTTGCATGCAAACTAAACCCTAAAAGGTAAACCCTAATAAACCCTAATAAACCCTAATAAACCCTAATGAACCCTAATAAACCCTAATAAACCCTCAAAGGGTTTCCAGCTGGATAGCAACGATTTCATACTCTGCAAACCCTAAACCCTAATAAACCCTAATAAACCCTAATAAACCCTAATAAACCCTAATAAACCCTCAAAAGGTTTGCTGCTGTGTAGCAACGGTGTCATACTCTGTAAACCCTAAACCCTAAACCCTAATAAACCCTACTAAACCCTAATAAACCCTCAAAGGGTTTCCAGCTGGATAGCAACGATCTCATACTCTGTAAACCCTAAACCCTAAACCCTAAACCCTAAAAAATAAACCCTCAAAGGGGTTCCAGATGTACAGCAACGATGTCATACACTGTAAACCCTAAACCCTAAACCCTAAACCCTAAACCCTAATTTTATTAATTTTAAGTTGGGATTGTCGGTCAGCGGTAAACCCTAATATGCTAGCATTTTATACTTTCTATAACTCCTCTTCTTTTATAAAGGTTTTTGCTTTTTCTCTACGAGGGTTTAGGGTTTAGGGTTTAGGGTTTAGGGTTTATGCATGCAGGCCCCGCGCTAATTCCTTCTGCGGTACTCTGCATGCAATGGCTCCAGAGGTTGCAACCCTTGGCTTGGGGGCCCCCTACAAGAGGGCCCCCCAGGGGGCCCCCCATGGGGGGGCCCCCCAGGGGGGCCCCCCAACGGGGGCCCCCCAGGGGCCCCCTTCTACAGGGGCTCTTCAGGGGGCCCCCGCTACGGGGGGCCCCCAGGGGGCCCCCGCTGCAGCGGCATCATGGGGGGCCCCCTCTGAGGGGGCCCCCCAGGGGGCCCCCTCAGGGGGGGCCCCCAAGGGGGCCCCCTCTACAGGGGCCCCTGC
>NW_013574609.1:2754-3249 GCF_000499745.2 Eimeria mitis | reverse complement strand
CTCGCAACCACGCCCTTGAAAACATCCAGCTTCTCTGTCGTACAGGTGAAGCATCCAGTTCAACAAGGAACCCTGTCTTTACACAAACGCTGCGTCGACCTACTCAGCCAGACGCCGTTCTAACCAAACCAAACCCGTTCGAGAACCGCCAGCAGCAATAGCTGCTCGCCATCCCCTCCTTCACGAACAGCCCCGCTCGTAAGGTTGACCCCTCACACCCCCTGAAGCCGCAGCATAATCGAAACATAGCACTCCTAGCCCAAGTGCTCCAAGTACTCACCTCTCCTCTTCTCAGGTACCTTTGGCAAAAACGGCCGCATTTATCTCCCTCTTGTCCTTCATGCCTCTTCAAAACTGTTTTATACACGCCCTGTGCTTGCCTTCCACTCCCCAAAACCGCGGATTTTGAAACCACTTTGAAATGTATCCGTCATGCTTCCCCACAGGAATTATTCACCCGCGATACCCACTTGGTCAAGCAAACCCACCCACAAT
>NW_013574609.1:2515-2654 GCF_000499745.2 Eimeria mitis | reverse complement strand
TTCCACTCCCCAAAACAGCGGATTTTGAAACCACTTTGAAATGTATCCGTCATGCTTCCCCACAGGAACTGTTCACCATGCAAGGTCAACGAAAACTCCAGCACACCCTCCTAAGTCTGCTACGCTGATACGGAGAATA
>NW_013574609.1:1789-2415 GCF_000499745.2 Eimeria mitis | reverse complement strand
TGAATTATGCAGGAAAATTCATCTCGGAATTCGAATTCCAAGGTGGAGGAGGAGGCTCACACTGCACCACCCGCAAACCCTCGATGCAAGGTCAACGAAAACTCCAGCACACCCTCCTAAGTCTGCTTCGCTGATACGGAGAATGCCCATGTATTGATGAAGAAAATCAAATTGAAGATGGGATATTGCAATTCAATGCTGCGCAGAATGCTGCCCAACCAAAACGAATCCAAACCGTCGAGACGCCGCCGACACAAACAAGGACTCAACTTCAAAGCTGAGTCAACGAGTGGAGCTTCCGCTTTTAGGAAAACTTCAACAAAATTTAACCCGGCAAATAGTGGAATTTTTGTTAAACAGCGTCATCCTTCACTTTCAGCCTTGTGCCATCCGCGACGCCCCCGGAGTTTATGAGGACCATTGGTTCAATCCTGCCAAGGGCGCTGCCTGAACGTGACAACAAGACATACTAACATAGGTTTGAAAACAGTTGTGGGTTTTGAGCCTTCTTTTCTGGGTCATCTGTTGTGTCTCTGTGGGACGAATCGGATACAAGTCCCGCGTTGAAAATGTCTGCATGGGGGGGGCTTGGAAAGGATGCTTAGGGGCCCCACGTAAATCATGGT
>NW_013574609.1:1141-1689 GCF_000499745.2 Eimeria mitis | reverse complement strand
TTTGAGCCTTCTTTTCTGGGTCATCTGTTGTGTCTCTGTGGGACGAATCGGATACAAGTCCCGCGTTGAAGATGTCTGCATGGGGGGGGCTTGGAAAGGATCCTTAGGGGCCCCACGTAAATCATGGGTTGGGATAAACTAACGGGTAAAGATGTATTGGACAAAAGATGTGACAAAGCTGTTTCTCTGCGTGAGTAAGCTGCCGGCCGAGTCGATCTGCACCAACAATGGACCAGCAGGTAACCCAGCTGGGTCGCACGCTCCACGTGGAACGTTCAAGAATTATGGATATAACGCAGAGGATGGCATTTCTAGAGCAACCCGCCGGGCTTGCATCATGCTGGTAACTTCTCTACATGGTTGTTTTCGCAAGCATCTATAATGTTGCTTTGCAGTGAACCATAGATAGCAGCGGGAGCGGGTAACCACTAGTGAAATGCGAGGTCGGTGATGCTTGCCCCTCATGATGGTGCTTGAGAGACTCATGCTGCTTCCCCGCATCCGATTTGTTATGGCGATGTTGGAAATGGGCAGTCGGCGGTTGACGG
>NW_013574609.1:0-1041 GCF_000499745.2 Eimeria mitis | reverse complement strand
TGCCGGCCGAGTCGATCTGCACCAACAATGGACCAGCAGGTAACCCAGCTGGGACGCACGCTCCACGTGGGACGTTCAACAATTATGGATATGACGCAGAGGATGGCATTTCTAGAGCAACCCGCCGGGCTTGCATCATGCTGGTAACTTCTCTACACGGTTGTTTTCGCAAGCATCTATAATGTTGCTTTGCAGTGAACCATAGATAGCAGCGGGAGCGGGTAACCACTAGTGAAATGCGAGGTCGGTGGTGCTTGCCCCCCATGATGGTGCTTGAGAGACTCATGCTGCTTCCCCGCATCCGATTTGTTATGGGGATGTTGGAAATGGGCAGTCGGCGGTTGACGGGAGCAGCTACAGTAATGTAAGCACAATATGGTGGCCACCCCACTGTCAAGGTGAGTGGTTCAAAAGGCAATCGAGGTGCGCAGTGAAGAAGTACTGTCAGGCTTTTTGTTCTAAGATGCATGATTCGAAAGCCATTCGATGTACGCGGCGTTCATCTCAAAAGTGGCAGTCAATAGAAGGTGCAGGTGCCAGAAAATGCGAAACAACATAGCTGAGCAGATTCAATATTTGACGTGATGCACGATGCGGTTACCATATGAACTGCTCCACAATGCGGCAGACCATTAAGAAGAGCAAGGGATCGTATTTCCAGGTACTGCTGATGCTGCTTCTAATGCTGCTGCTGCTTCTGGCGCTGCGTGTTGTAGTTAATGCTGCTGCTGGTGTTGCTGCTGCTTCGATCGCATGTGGTGCTGCGCGGCACTGCTGTTGTTGCTGTTGCTGCTTGTGCTGGTGGCGTTGGTGCTTGGGCTGCATGAGAAATACCCCGGAGCGTTTTCCGGTTTCTTCATGTCTTGGGCTCTACGCAGGACCCTCGCGGCGATAAGGGAGCAAGCAGCAGCAGCACCACCAAGAGGGAGGCAGACGATCACGCAGAAGCTGAATGTGTGGTGCTTCGAAAGAAAGCAAAATTCGCTGCGGCTGTCTGTAGAACGCCGCAGCAGGAGAGCGCTGTTCCAAGCTCGGATGCGG
>NW_013574608.1:1135-1365 GCF_000499745.2 Eimeria mitis | reverse complement strand
CGGAGAAGCAGCAAGTGCAGCAGCAGCAAATACAGCAGCAGCAGCAGCAAGTGCAGCAGCAGCAGCAGCAGCAAGTGCAGCAGCAAAAGCATCCATCATATACTGGAGGGTATTCTGCATCTATAGCACCATAACCCATCACCACCGCAACCACAAAAAAACAAAAAAAAAATAAAAGCGAAGGAGAGAAGAAAAAAGAGAAGAAAAAAGAAAAAAGAGAAAAAGAGAGA
>NW_013574607.1:1288-3004 GCF_000499745.2 Eimeria mitis | reverse complement strand
CAGCAGTTTAATATGTGCCTCCTCCAGGAGATGCTGCGTTAAAAAATATGTCTCTCCACGAGTTCGCCGCGGGGGCGGCAGAGCCTGCTGCTGCTGCTGCTGCTGCTGCTGCTGCGCGTGCTGCAGCAGCAGCTGCTGTTGCTACAGCACGTGCATCTGCTGCTGCTGCTGCTGCTGCTGCTGCTGCTGCTGCTTCTTAGGCCCTCGAGCCCCCACTGAAGTGTGCATAAGAAATATTTTAGTGACGCTAGCCTCGCTGCTACAGCTTGCTGCTGCAGCTTGCTGCTGCAGCTTGCTGCTGCAGCTTGCTGCTGCAGCAGCTTGCTGCAGCAGCCTGCTGCTGCAGTAGTTGATGCTGCAGCTTGCTGCTGCAGCAGTTGCTGCTGCTGTGTGCTGACTGTAGGGCTGCAGCAGCAGATCGTTGCGTCTCTTCTGAGTATTCTGCTGCTGCAGCAGCAGCAGCAGCAGCAGAATAGCGCCGCAGCAGCAACAGCAACAGAATAGTGCTGCCGCCGCCCCAGCAGCAGCAGCACAATAGTGCAGCAGCAGCAGCAGCAGCAGCAGCAGCAGCAGCAGCAGCAGCAGCTATAGGGAGGCCTCAGTGCACCAGCGAAGGGTCCGGCTTGAAGGCCTCTGCTGTCTTCCGGGCCCAGGCGTCCACCTGCTTCACATCCTGCAGCAGCAGCAGCAGCAGCAGCAGCAATAGCAGTAGCAGCAGCAGTAGCAGCAGCAGCAGCAGCAGCAACAAAAGGAGACAAAACAAACAAATAAACAAACAAAAAAATAAAAAACAAAAAAACAAAAAAAAATAAAAGGAGACAACAACGCCAAAGAAACAAAAGTAGCCAAAACAAACAAACAAACAAACAAACAAACAAATAAATAAATAAATAAACAAACAAACAAACAAACAAAAAAACAAAAAAACAAATGAATAAATAAATAAATAAAAGGAGACAACAAAGAAAACAAACAAACAACTAAAAACCAAAAAAAAATAAATAAAAAACAAAACAAAAAAAAAAAAAATAAAAGGAGACAGTAAAGTTTTTTACCTCAAGTGTAATATTTTCCGTTTGTATGTCTCCAATTTCTTCATCAGCTTTTTTCAGCACAAATTTAATTAATTTTGAAATTTCTAAAAAATTTATTTTTTTTTTTATAAAAAAATTTACTGCTTCTTCGTTTGCTGCGTTTAGTATTGCGGGGCGGAGACACCCGCGACGACCGCACTCGTATGCTAGGCCCAGACACTCAAATTTCTCCCTGGTATACATAAATAAATATATAAAAATATAAATATAAATATACAGCAACAAAAAAAAAAACAAAAAACAAAGAACTAAATATATAAATATATTTATTTTGTTCTTTTTTTTTTGTTTTTTTTTTTGTTTTTTTTGCTGTTTTATGTGATAAATGAGAGAAAAAATATATATGAAAAAGGAGACAGGATACTCAAATGTTTACCCGTTATAAACAAATAAATAAATAAATAAATAAATACATAAATAAAATAATAAATAAATAAATAAATAAATAAAATGATATATAAATAAATCAAGAAATAAATAAAGTATTGTGCGGAGAAAGAATAATAATAAATAAAAGGAGACAGGAGACAAACAGATGGCGATGAAATATATAATATACAAAAAAGAGACAAAAATAGAAAGAAAATATAAATAATACACAAATAAAAAAACAAAGAGAAAA
>NW_013574607.1:0-753 GCF_000499745.2 Eimeria mitis | reverse complement strand
AAAAAAAAAAAAAAAAAAAAAAAAAAAAAAAAAAAAAAAAAAAAAAAAAAAAAAAAAAAAAAAAATAATTAATTTTTTATGCATGTATATTGCTTACATATCCGGCCGCTTGAAGGTCAGAGGCCCGCAAGAAAATAAATCCAACCGAGGCCAAGAAGTTCTGCAGCAGGAGATGCATATACACCGCAGAAACAGCTGCCTATACACCCCAGAAAAGGTGCGTATACACCCCAGAAAAGTTGCAGGTACACCGCACAAAGAGATGCATATACACCCCAGAAAGAGGTGCGTATACACCGCAGAAAGATGTGCGTATACACCCCAGAAAGAGCTGCGTATACACCCCAGAAAGAGGTGTATATACACCGCATACACAACATATCAATGAGATAGATGCAAAAGAAAGGAGACAAAAATATTACAGTTAGAGGAGACAGATAGAAAAGGCAGGAAACAGAAATACAGAGAAAGGAGACAAACAGAGACTAGATAAAGGAGACAGATAGAGAAGAAAGGAGACAGCAACAAAACAAAAAAAAGATAGCAGCAACAAAACAAAAAAAAAGATAGCAGCAAACAAAAAAAACAAAAAAAGGAGACAGCAGCAGAATAAAAAAAGAAACAAAAAAAGGAAAGAAGACACCAACAAACAAAACGAGGAGACAGCAGCAGCACAACAAGAGTAGACAATATATATACATACATACATACAAATATATATGTATATATATATATATATATATATATATATAT
>NW_013574606.1:2756-2895 GCF_000499745.2 Eimeria mitis | reverse complement strand
TGAGGCTGACTACGACATTTCCTTACTCGAAGGCTGCCAATCCTGCCTCAACAGCCTTCTGCAGCAATTGGCAGTAGTTAGGAGTGCTACCAGCATCCTCGGTGTACTCGAAAGTGTGAGGAAATGTCTCCTTCTGTAG
>NW_013574606.1:1970-2696 GCF_000499745.2 Eimeria mitis | reverse complement strand
CTGCAAACGTTATACAAGTTCGTTACGAGGCAAAGCATGCAGCAAAGGAAGCTTCCCTGAAGCTTCCTTTTGTGCACGCGTGGGGCTGGCTTGCTCTGCCAGCCGCAGCGGGGTGCGCTGCAACCCCATTTCGGGCTGCCTTCTCCCCGCGACACCCTGGCCCTGGGCTCAACGCCCAGGATGCCTAGGTACCGCGAAAGGAGGTCAGATGCTTTTGGGAAACTCTTGCTTTAAGTCTTTGCCTTCATTGCGGCTCGTCTCTGGTCAGATAAAGGCCAGAGAACTAGCGTTACACTTGGTAGCAGCGCATGGTTCATCGGGGCAAGGTGCGAGCCCGGGTCCCACCCCACACGGGTGACATCAAGCATAGCTGAAAAACAAACGACTAAGAAGAATATATACAAAAAAAATTTTATTTTATTTTATCCGTTTATTTATGTCGAAATAAAACCCATTTCCCTTGTAGACGAAACCTCTCCCAACTCCAGTGTTCCCTTCGGCAAGATGGAGGTCAACTATGAGCCACTCACGGAGGGGGGGTCGGTGCACGGTCCGGAACCCCAGCAAGCGGAGGCCAGCTCCATTTCGGCATCCAATTCTGGAAAAAATGCATTCCCGCCAAAAACGATTCAAGAGAAGTGCCTCCGGCTGTGCCGTCCCACGCGATATGACGGGCGCCGAGATGTAGAGGCTTTGGAGGAGTTCCTCAATTCCCTAGACCTATAG
>NW_013574606.1:0-1914 GCF_000499745.2 Eimeria mitis | reverse complement strand
TAGAAGGGGACGCACGGCGATGGTGGCTACACTTATGCAACGGCTCCACGTTCCCGGAGCACATCAGATCCATGCAGGCATTCCGGGACGCGGTACGTTGCAGGTTTATCCCGACGTCCGCAAGCGAGCAGGCTATGGCAGAACTGAGAAAGCTTAAACAGGGAAAACTGTCAGTAGAGCGCTACATTGAGAAATACCAGTCCTTGGTGAACCGAAGTCCTATGGTGGCCGCGGAGCTCCACTACCAATGGTTTATAGAGGGGATGGATCCCGTAGTGTGGCAAACAGTGTCTGGCTGGGTCATGGACAGGGAAATGAGGGGCGAAAAAGTGGAACTTGCTGGCATGATGGAATACCTTCGCAGAATGGAAAAGAAAGACGCCACACCCACAGCCTTAGCTGAAAAGGAAGAAAGCGGGCACGGGAACAATCCCGATTTGGAACCAATGGATATTGGGGCTGTGAACACCAAGCCAGCTAAACACGGGGCTAGAAGCGGCTACCGTCAGCAGACGGCGACGTCACCACCTAAAAAGCAAGACGGAGACTCTGAACGGCGTACCTGCATCGTCTGTAGTAAACCGGGTCACGTATTTCGAGATTGCAGGCTTATGAAAACGGCTAGGGAACAACTGAGACCAAACCCCGAACAGCGCCGTCAAGGGAACAAACAGAGCAAGCAGGGAAACGCCCGGGCCCCTACGGAACGTGCGGCGCAGTGAAGGGGCCACGCGAGATAACGGCCGCACCTACAGACCCACCTCCAGTCAATTCAGTACTTGTACAAGTACGAATAAACGGAGAGGATTTAATGGCCCTACTCGATACGCGATGTGAAATGGATATGATATCGGAAGCCGCAGTAAGGAAATGCAGCCTACCGGTCTACTCGTTGGCACAATCTCTGAGGCTACGCTTCGCAGATGGCAGGCAGGATACTAGAATCGGCGGAACTATGGGCGTAAAATGCTCCATCAGCTCTAAAACAGGGCACATTCCTATGACTAGGGACTTCTACGTTGGACCTGTTCACCACGACATAATCCTAGGCATGCCGTGGGTGACCCAGTGGAAGGCGCAAATGCGTTCCTCTGATTGTGCCATAGAGGTCATTCCGCCTGGAAGTGATGAGAGAGTGCACCTCTCAGCGCTCCCAACGGCATTTGCATCCTCTATGGTTCGAGGTGTGGAGACTGTGTCCGAAGAAAAGGGGAGCGACGAAGCTTCGCCGCCGTGCAGAGGCACCGAAGAGAATAACGGAGGCACCCACGCACTCCGTCATGATGGTCTGGCAAAGACCGCAGTTTTGGGGGAATCGATCCAGTGTTAACTGGATCACCCGAGGAACGGCAGAAGTGGGCAAAACTGAAGGAAGAGTTCTCGGATGTACTCAATAACAAAGAGCTACCGGCGGGCAGGCCACCCGCTTAACGCTCTATGCACCGCATCGAACTCGTCCCAGGCTCAGCCCCAAGCTTTGTTTCACGGTACAGGCGACCCCCGCATCCGGAAGAGGAAATTGAGCGGCAGGCAGACGAACTTCTGAAAAAGGGCAAGGTTCAGCCCTCAACTAGCGCCTTTGGGCACAATCCCGTGCTGGCGAAGAAAAAGGACGGCAGGTGGCTCATGTGCGTCGACTTCAAGCCCCTCAACAAGATTACAGTGAAGCAGAAGCAGAAGTTTCCGATGCCCAGAGTGGACGAAATCCTCGACCGCCTACAGGGTTCAGCGGTATACTCAGCATTTGACTTCGCTGAGGCCTTTTTACAGATCCCAATTCACCCTGAGGACAGGCACAAAACGGCATTCCACACCCGCACTCGCAAGCTGGAGTACACTTGTAGGCCCTTTGGCCTCGTGAATGCACCTGCCGAACTGCAGCGGCAAATCAATCACGACTTCCTGGAGCCAATT
>NW_013574605.1:2463-2985 GCF_000499745.2 Eimeria mitis | reverse complement strand
GTGTGTCCATACACTGAATGCATGCAGCAGCTGCTGCAGCAACCGCTGATAGTATTTGCCTCGCAGCAGCGCCTCCCCATACAGCTGCAGACTATCAAGATGTAAACATCTGCTGCTGCTGCTGCTGCTGCTGCTGCTGTTGCTGCTGCTTGGAGCAGGCTGGGTCTGGGCGCTGCCACAGCCTGCGTCTTCTTCCTTAGTGCTGTTGCTGCTGCTGCTGTTGCTGCTGTTGCTGCTGCTGCTGCAGCTGCCTACAGCAGCCATTGCATCCGTCTGTTGCGCTGCTGTTGCTGCTGCTGTTGCTGTTGCTGCTGCTGCTGCTGTTGCTGGGTCACCACTGCAGCAGCAGCAGACAGATCGAATGCCCTTCTGCTGCAGCAGCTTCTTAACAGCAGCAGCAGCAGCAGCAGCAGCTTCAATCCCCCTTGCCCTCGCACCACCGCCTGGGTGCGCGAGACACACCAGCAGCTCCGCATACAGCAGCATTGCTGCAACGCAGCAGCAGCAGCAGCAGCAGCAGAC
>NW_013574605.1:1863-2055 GCF_000499745.2 Eimeria mitis | reverse complement strand
CAGCAGCAGCAGCAATGATAACGAGACGTAATATACCAACTATAGAAGCAAACGCTGCTGCTGCTGCTGCAGCAGCAGCAGCAACTGAAAGGCATATTTCTGCTGCAGCTTCCGCTGCTCCACATGGGGAGACTCAGCAAGCAGCAGCAGCAGCGACAGCAACAGCAGCAGCAGCAACAACAGCAGAAACAA
>NW_013574605.1:0-911 GCF_000499745.2 Eimeria mitis | reverse complement strand
GTTTGAGGGTTTAGGGTTTAGGGTTTAGGGTTTGTAGCAGTTATACCGAGGGTTTATGTTCTCCTTGCGAGGCGCAACATCTCCTTGAGTTGAGGTATTTAGTTTTTCAGTGGCTAGCTAGCTAGCTGTCTACCTAGCTGGTTACCTAGCTAGCCATCAACCTAGCTAGCTAGCTAGCCATCAATCCAGCTAGCTAGCTAGCTAGCTAGCTAACCATCAATCTAGCTAGCTAGCTAGCTATCTAGCTAGATTGATGGGTGCGTTGGCTAGCTAGACGCAGGAAGGTGCTAGCTAGCCAGGCTGGCTAGCTAGCGTATATAGCGAGCCACTCCTAGCTGCCTACTTCGAGGCTAGCTAGCTAGCTAGCTAGCTGGTTAACTAAACCTAAACCCTAAGTCGTAAACCCTAAACCCTAGACTGGAAGCACAGCCAGTCGTTAACGCTAAACCCTAAACCCTAATCATCCACTCATAAACCCTAAACCCTAAACCCTACACATTCTTCCCTAAACCCTAAACCCCAGACCCTGGTTAGAGTTGCAGAAGAGACAATTAAGAGGAGAAAACAGAAAACACAAAACGAAAAAACCAACAGTTTGTTGGCTTTATAAGCAGCTGAAATTTGGGGTGTATGTACACCTCAACGCATGCATACAAACGAGGGTTTAGGGTTTGCCGCACGGTGCAGAAGAAAACCCTAAACCCTAAACCCTAAACCCTTGTGTATAGATTGTAGAACACCTAAACCCTAAACCCTAAACCCTCGGCGTCATGAGATATCGTTAGGATCCTCTTTTCGATTTGAGTTGAGGGTTTAGGGTTTAGGGTTTAGGGTTTATTATTGTTGATGGGGTTTATTATTATTATTATTATTATTTCTTTGTTTTAATAAAGAACGAAGGAAAAGAAGAC
>NW_013574604.1:14186-17294 GCF_000499745.2 Eimeria mitis | reverse complement strand
ATAGCGGCGCATATGTGTTCCCTTCTAAAACTATACTTTCTGGGCAAAGCAGCGCACGATCGCAGCGTCAAACTTGGCTTGCCGCACCGCAGCTGCAGGCAGCCGCATGCAAACTGCACAACCCCACGATGCTCACACGAGCGCTGCAGCTAGGACTTTGCAAACCATTGAGTATACTCCTATTGCTGGACAGAACGGGTTTCCAACAGGGGGCGCCAACAAAGCAAACGCTGTATACCAAATGCAGGACAACATGTTTGGCTGCATGCGGTCTCCTTGTCGACTGCCTGTCTGCCGGTAGACAAACAACAGTCAGGAACGCCGATGACAAAGGCGATTTACCATTTGCATGGATCCAGGGACGGCAGTAGGCATTGCTGCACCGTACCGAGTACTGCGCTTCGTGTGTACGGTCGCACCGATTCGCTGATATTGTTTGTAATTCCAGACGTGCCTCGGAAACGGCTCGGGAACACCTTCAACCGGCAAGTAAAAACAACGAGGGCGGCTGAAGCAAAAAGCGACCATACGTCATCTCACACTGCAACTCCATACACTTGCAAGCATGCGCATATCTATCAATTCCTTCTCTCATACTGCCTGGACGATAAAGCAGTACTCACGACGGGGAGGAGCATATACGTTTGCCTCCAACGGCAAACGCGCGAGACGAAAGAGCGGACGAACCCAACGCCAGCAAAAGGTTTGGCAGACCCAAACTGCCTAACCTCAAGATTTCCACACATGCACGCCAACGACCATGCAGACAGATACTGCGCAGAAGACTATCAGCTCGCAAGGTTTGCATCATCCAGGGTAAAGGAAAGGAACCCTAGGCTGATACCGACTGCAGGACGATCTTGTGGCTGCATGCGTTGCTCTTGTCGGGTCGCGTCTCGTTGGGAAGCCAACAAACATCGGAAATATTCACGACCAAAAAGATAGAGACCCCAAGCGGACCCAGATGATCGGTACCGTGTTCAAACTTGTTGATTGTTGAAAGACACTACGAGCATATTGCCACGAGCAAAGGTTAGCTCGAATAAATCAAAATGGAAGGCTCACGAGTTGCATCTGTTATCAACGCAAAACAGGCTAACGATTCTTGCCAAAGCGTGGTACCCCACCCGCATCACCGGACGGCGAAGACGGTGTATCATTTGCATGGCAGCAGGGACGGCAGTAGGGACTGCTGCCCCCTACCCAGTACTGCGCTTTGCATTGACGTTCGCACCATTTCACTGATATCCTTTGTAATGTCAGACGCTGCCTAAGAAACGGCGTCGGAACAGCTCCACCCAATACATACACAAAGCGATGACGGCTGAAGCAAAATGCGCTCATACGTCATCTCACGCTGCAACTCCATACACGCGCAAGCATGCACATATCTTTTAGTGCTTTCTCTCATGCCACCAGAACGATAAAGCACTACTCATGACCGGAAGGACCACATGCGTTTCTCTAACGGCAGACGCGCCAGACAGAAGGGCGGACGAACCCAACGCCAAGATAAGGTTCGGCACACCCAAACATCATAACCCGATAACTTTCACGCATGCCCAACAAATACACAGTGTTCAACCCTGTGAAATGTGGGGAGTACGAGCATATCCCCGCGAGAGAAGGCTAGCTCGAATGATTAAAAAAATGGAACGTCCATAAGCTGCACCTGTTCCCAACACAAAAGAGGGCAACTATTTTGCCAATGCCATAGTACTCCGCGCCAATTGCCGGACGACGAAGACGATAGATCACTCGCACGGAAGCAGGAACGCCAGTAGCTAGTGCTGCCTCTTGTGAGTTTTCGTCAATTCATTGATATTATTTGTAATCTCAGACGCTGCCTCGCAAACGGCGACGGAACACCTTCAACCAGTACATACAGGAACCGAGAGCGGCAGAAGCAAAACGCGCTCATGCGTCCACTTGGACTTCAACTCCATACACTTGCACGCATGCGCATATCTATCCATGCTGTCCCTCTTACATCCTGAAAGATACATCAGTACTCACAACGGGGTGGGAGCATAATCGTTCGCCTCTAACGACAGGCGTTGCAGACGAAATAGCTGGTGAAGCCAATGCGAGCAAAAGGTTAATAAATGCATAATGAGGTGCCGCTCCCGCGTTCCTTCTTCCCGGTGCCACGAATATCTCAATACTTCGAGTTGGTCGCCAATTCGGCCGCTGCCAGCCCTTCAAAATTCAAGCTGTCCTTCAAACACCTGCCATCGTAACTGAGCAGGTTGGAAACTTTATGCTAATCGTCGCCTGGTCACTGCTGCCTCTTACTGCGAATTGCGCTCCAAAGATACTGTCGAACCAATTCACGAATATTGTTTGTATCGTTTGTTTGCCGAACAATCCTGCGCTACTATGTTTCAAAGACCAGCACGAGTGAAGGAGAACCCGCTAATCTTCTCGCCTTCGCATCATAATCCTACAGGTCTGCGCGAATCCCCATATACATCCGTGTCTGCCGTCAGATAGTCTGAAACGGAATGTGAACTATAATTGCGAAAGGTGGATGTGTTCGCTTATGAGGGCATACTTCCTGGTCAACCGAAGACACGATCCACACACAGATACGGCTTCGCCGTACCGCAGCTGTAGAGCCAAACACCCAAAGTTCACAATCCTGGGATGCTTACGCATGCGGCCCAGCTAATCGCCTCGAAACACTGCGTGCACTACGTTCAGCAAATGGCGCGTATTTAAACGAGCAAAAGTGAGCAAAGCGAGCGAAACTCAAGTTAGATACCTATTGCAGGATACAGCAGCTGATTGTATGAGGTGGCCTACTCTAACTGGCCGGAAACCAGTGAGACTCCGGAATGCGCAAGACGAAGAATATATATGACTCACGTGTAACCAGGTGATGAGTTCCGCTTCTATCAAACCGGCAAGATTAGTTGAGCTGTGTTGCGTTACGAGTAGGAGTGATTTGTGAATGTTGCGCCTGTATTAATTCAAGCTAACCTTTTTTCTGGCAGGATATGCGTCCCGCAAGGAACGTCCTCCACCACCCACAAATTACGCCTTCTCGTAACGCAGGGAACTTTAAATAATTTTGCCAAAGCGGAAGACCCTGCTTCCGTTAGAGGC
>NW_013574604.1:13064-14157 GCF_000499745.2 Eimeria mitis | reverse complement strand
CTTTCTTTGAATCCAATATCTACACAAAGAGCTGCCGGCCCCGCGTGCTTTGTCTGAACGCCACTGTTTCTTCGACAATTCGCGCCAGCCGGTCGCTGCCTATCCTTCTCTATTACGCTTTCCCCGCCAAACCCCTACCATCCTACGCAATCGGGGTGGCCATCAATACTGCTAAGCATTTTGCGCAAAACGCCGAATAGTTGGGGCTGCTGCTTATCGCGTAGTCAGTTGCTCGCATACTGCCTCACCACTTCTTTGTGGTGGCTCCACTGTCAGCGCCGCTATCGCAAAGGCGTGCGACATGTACCATGTTCACCTCCATAGTTGTAGAAGATGCTGCTGATATTCTTCCGTGCAATGGGCAGATCGGAAGAGCTACTAGTGACACACTCATAAAGTACACCCCCTACTCCGAGCACATAAGAGCTCAACTAAACTTGTTAACAGCAAACCACGCCTGCACTACGGGTTCCACTTCCGTTTGTTATCCGATCGCTACGCAATCAGCTACAGCTCCATCTTTTCTTTGCCAAAATAAATACCTTCACAATTCGTGTTAGTCGCGCAGTCGGCCGCTTAGCACCTTTCCGTATTCATGTAGTCCGGCAAGCAACTACCACGGTGCGAAAACGGGGCTGGACAGCTAGACTCCAGTACTGCCAATCGTCTGACACAATTCTTCGCCGCTGCTGCCTTTGACGCAGTGTCGCATTGCTCATTTTTTGTCCCACTCAATGATGCCAGACGCGCCCTTACAAACGCGTATCGCGCCGCCAAAGCATCTTCAATCCACCAATGAGAGAATCACCAAATTTGTGAATGCCTGCCATGAGGCAACCTGAACACTAAGAGCACCCATAACCGTTCAGACATACCCATGTACGCGCCTAACAGCATACTTTCTGCACGTAGGCCATATCCAAGCTTTAGACCAAGTGCGCGACGATGCATCTGGCTGCACTACCTTCGTACCACTCATGTGGGGCAAAAGGCCGTAGCAGTCGGTGCTGGTTCCTACCACAAATCGTTTTGCAGATATGCGGGCATACCCGTTCACTAAAATCATTTGTAATTTTAGGCTCTGCCTCGCAGC
>NW_013574604.1:12590-12912 GCF_000499745.2 Eimeria mitis | reverse complement strand
ACATGACAGTACTCATGGCGTTGCCAACCAGATGTGTTTGCTTCTAACCCAGCAACGGCAAGGCAAAATAACGCGCAAAAGCATTTCCAGGTAAGGCCCCCCCATACTGTGACAGCTGACGCGCGCACACAAACTGCATAACACCACGATGTCGACACATGCAACGCAGCTAGCTCGTCGCGAAATACCCCGTATAGCCCTAGAAGCGAAAGAAACTGGCTTCAGGAGTGGATACCCAGAGAAGCCCCTAAACAATCCCAACTGTGCATGTGGATCCGTGGGGTGTCCGTCGCGAATCGCTGATTGTTGGGAGACCGAGGAT
>NW_013574604.1:12050-12481 GCF_000499745.2 Eimeria mitis | reverse complement strand
TGCCGCTCGAGCGCTAATACTAATGGACCAGTCAGGCATTTAAAAGCTACCCCTTTTGGAAACACAAAGTCCGCAACCCAACCCAGGAGATAGTGCCTGACCCAGGGATCCCGTAGCCAACAGCCGCACAATATGAGCCTACATTTGTCCAAGTTCCACGCGTTCGTTGCACTACCGTTAGTTGTCTACCGTTCAGCATTCCAATTCTACAACTACTTTCCTACACAACGGGGCTGGCCGTCAACAAGGCTAATCGATTGGAGCAAATTACGCGCATTTGATGATATCTCTTACCGTGTATTGAGCTGAGCATACAGGATCGCACCAACTTACTGAGACGAGAGCTTTGGTGCTGTCAAAACCGGATGCAAAACGCATACGGCAGTGCCAAAGCGCCTTCATCCAAGGAGAGCAGGGTTGAGTCTTAAAGG
>NW_013574604.1:10833-12005 GCF_000499745.2 Eimeria mitis | reverse complement strand
ATATATATATATATATATATATATATATATATATATATATATATATATATATGTATGTATATATATATGCCATGCAACCGCCAACGGTCGAGGCTGAGGGCATACTTTCTGAGCAAGCAAGCGTGCGGTCGCAGCGCCAGACACGGCTTCGCCAGAATGCAGCCACACTGGTCTGCGCACAAGCAGAGAACCTCGCGATGTTCACGCATGCACTGCACCGAACTCGCACCAAACAGTGCGTACATCCCTAGCCACAGTGCTCAAACACCGTCACTTAGCAGGTACCAAAGACGACCGCCTTTGAGGCTGAACCTTCTATCTCGTCTCCTCCTTGCGCTGTAACACTCCGTGGCAACTTACATTTGTATCCACCCCCTCCACCAGACAGCCTCAGTTATAAGGGCACTCTTTGCAGCATCTGCCAGATGCATTCGCTTTAAAGGGCATACTCTCTGAGCAAAACAGTGTTGGGTTGCAGCGCCAGATATGCATTCCCGTACGCGGCCATACAGGGGCTCACACAAATTGCACAACGATACGGTGCTTACATATGTGCTGCAGCTTACTCGGAACCAACTGTTCCGTATACCCCTATTGGCTGACCCACCTGATTTCAACAAGGGTACGCAAATCAAGCGCAAACTTAATACATAATGCAGGAAGATGCGGCTGGCTGCATGGTGTGCCTGTGTTCGATCACTTCGCGATGGCCAACGAGAGCCAGAAGTGTTGAAGATGAAAACCATATATCGCACACGTGGATCCACACTAGGAAGCAGTAGTAGGCAGTGCTCCCTCCTACCGCATGTTGCACTGCTCATGCACTGTAGCGACCATAGCTGAAGTTGTTTGTAATATCGGCAACTTTCGCGCAAACTCATACAGTGACACCGGAATACCTTGAGCCACTATCCGTAAGACCACAGCTATGGCAAATCTCGCTTGCAGTCGTTGGCACAGCAGTTCCGAATATGTGCAGGCATCAGCACATATATATATATATATATATATATATATATATATATATCGACGCCTTTTTCGCACAGACTGAATCATGATAGTAGTCATGGCCGCTGCAAACAGATGCGTTTTTCTGAGTACGGCGCACATGCTACACCAAATAGCGCTCAAAAGGAATTTCAGCCCGTAAGCGCGCGCCCACAAACCGCGGG
>NW_013574604.1:10590-10733 GCF_000499745.2 Eimeria mitis | reverse complement strand
ACAGATGCGTTTTTCTGAGTACGGCGCACATGCTACACCAAATAGCGCTCAAAAGGAATTTCAGCCCGTACGCGCGCGCCCACAAACCGCGGAACCCCACGTATGCATGTAACTGAACTTGCCGCCAAATAATGCGTACAATC
>NW_013574604.1:9465-10353 GCF_000499745.2 Eimeria mitis | reverse complement strand
AACTAACTCCCAACTTTTGCGTGAACCGCCATAAAATCCATGCCTGCACTCAGACGGCCGAGAGCGTGAGAGTGCTAATAAGGGCGCCAAACAGATGCGTTTGCTTTAAAGAGCATACGTCCTGTGCAGACCGACATACCATCGCATCGGCAGGTACGGCCTTGCCGCACTAAGATTTTACACCCGCGTAGATACGACGCTCGCAAGTGCACCTATCTCCCCACCGCATCTTGCATATGATTATACTGGCTGTCGGAGCGGATTTCAGCTAGAGCGCGCGACCCAAGACAATGCTTACTACCAACTTCAGGACGATGCAAATTGCTCCCTGAGCTGCTCCTGTTGAAGCGCTTCCTGGTGGACAACAAAAGACAGTCGGAAACGTCGAGGAAAGCGTATGGATGTCGATCCTGTCTTTTACTGCGCATTGTGCTGCAGATACACTGCAGAAACAATTCAAGGATATCGTTTTCAATGCCCTGCGCCGTCTCACAAACGCATATACTGCCACTGCAGTACCTCCAACAACTAGGAATCAAAGATACGGCCGCGTTGCGGCGACGCTCTACTTGGCAATGCTATTCCTCGCCCGTTGGAACGCGGTTGAAGCAAAACGAGCTGCTTTACACCCTCGCCCCAAACCTGTGCATGAATCTCCAATACACTCCATGCCTGCGACCAGACAGCCGATCACGTAACAGTACCGATACCGGCACTTCACATGTGCGTTCACTACTGAGGGCATACTTCCTGGGCAAACGGACGTGCAATAGCATCGCCAGATATGCCGTCCGCGCAGCTCGACCGTACACATCATAGATCATAAAAATAATTCATAAAACCTGCACGTTCCTATGATTTTCACACAGGGAGAACCGCTGACTCCCG
>NW_013574604.1:8582-9365 GCF_000499745.2 Eimeria mitis | reverse complement strand
AACAACTTTCCTAGATAACGGGGCTGGCCGTCAACAAGACTAATCGTTTGAAGCAAATTGCGCGTAGTTGATGATACCTCTTACCGTGTATTGAGCTGAGCATACACGATCGCACCAACTTACTGAGACGAGAGCTTTGGTGGTGTCAGAACCGGACGCAAAACGCATACGGCAGTGCCGAAGCGCCTTCATCCAGTAGGTACCAAAGGAGAGCATGGTTGATTCTTAAAGTGCTCTTTCACCACCTGCGCGAACCCCCCGCTCACGGTTCCAAGGTAGAGCACACACGCGAATGAGACGCTTGTGCAAAGATTGCAGCAGTTTCGTGTTATTATATATATATATATATATATATATATATATATATATATATATATATATATATATATATATTATATATATAATATATATATATATATATATATATATATATATATATATATATATATATATATATATATATATATATATGCCATGCAGCCGCCGACGGTTCAGTCTGAGGGCGTACTTTCTGAGCAAGCAAACGTGCGGTCGCAGCGCCAGACACGGCTTCGCCTGAATGCGGGCACACTGGTCTGCGCACAAGCCGCATAACCTCACGATGTTCACGCATGCACTGCACCGAACTCGCACCAAACAGTGCGTACATCCCTAGCCACAGTGCTCAAACACCGTCACTTAGCAGGTACCAAAGACGACAGCCTTTGAGGCTGAACTTGCTATGTCGTCTCGTTGCGCTGAAACACCGGACCTCCGTGGGAACTCACATTTGTATCAACGCCG
>NW_013574604.1:7772-8482 GCF_000499745.2 Eimeria mitis | reverse complement strand
ACCGTCACTTAGCAGGTACCAAAGACGACAGCCTTTGAGGCTGAACTTGCTATGTCGTCTCGTTGCGCTGTAACACCGGACCTCCGTGGGAACTCACATTTGTATCCACGCCCTCCACCAGACAGCCTCAGTTAGAAGGGCACTCCTAGCAGCATCTGGCAGATGCATTCGCTTTAAAGGGCGTACTCTCTGAGCAAAACAGTGCTCGGTTGCAGCGCCAGGTATGCATTCCCGTACGCGGCCATACAGGGGCTCACACAAATTCCACAACGATACGGTGCTTGCATATGCGCTGCAGCTAACACGGAATCAACTGCTTCGTATACCCCTATTGGCTGACCCACCTGATTCCAGCAAGGGCACGCAAATCAAGCGCAAACTTAATACACAGTGGAGGACGATGCGGCTGGCTGCGTGATGTGCCTGTGTTCGACCACTTCGCGATGGTCAACGAGAGCCGGAAGTGTTGAAGATGAAAACCATATGTCGCACACGTGGGCCCACACTAGAGAGCAGTAGTTGGCAGTTCTCCCTCCTACTGCATGTTGCACTGCTCATGCACTGTAGCGACCATAGCTGAAGTTGTTTGTAATATCGGCAAACTCATACCGTGACACCGGAATACCTTGAGCCACTATCCGTACGACCACAGCTATGGCAAATCTCGCTTGCAGTCGTTGGCACAGCAGTTCCGAATATGTGCAGGCATC
>NW_013574604.1:3961-7672 GCF_000499745.2 Eimeria mitis | reverse complement strand
TATATATATATATATATATATATATATATATGTATATATATATCGATGCCTTTTTCGCACAGCCTGAATCATGATAGTAGTCATGGCCGCTGCAAACAGATGCTTTTTTCTGAGTACGGAGCACATGCTACACCAAATAGCGCTCAAAAGGAATTTCAGCCCGTAAGCGCGCGCCCACAAACCGCGGTACCCCACGTATGCATGTAACTGAACTTGCCGCCAAATAATGCGTACAATTCTAGCGGCTGAAGAGGCTGAGGTCAGCTAGGTCTAATACTAGGTGCAGGGAAACAAACCCGGGTGCATGACCTAGCCTCGAAAAAAAGGGCTTTATTATGCTCGTGGAAACACGTTACGGATGCCGCCCACCATTATAACTGTCTTGCAAATGCGTGTCGCAGTACCCAAAGACGTGGAACCAGTAAGTACCAAAGAATACGACGGTTG
This sequence comes from Eimeria mitis, assembly GCF_000499745.2. Classification (NCBI taxonomy): domain Eukaryota; phylum Apicomplexa; class Conoidasida; order Eucoccidiorida; family Eimeriidae; genus Eimeria; species Eimeria mitis. The sequence continues at coordinate 7,225 of NW_013574604.1, read as the reverse complement.
AGGCAGATGAAGCTGTTTTCTCTCCTCCTCCCAACTAACTCCCAACCTTTGCGTGAACCGCCATAAAATCCATGCCTGCACTCAGACGGCCGAGAGCGTGAGGGTGCTAATAAGGGCGCCAAACAGATGCTTTTGCTTTAAAGAGCATACTTCCTGTGCAGACCGACATATCGCATCGGCAGATACGGCTTTGCTGCACTATGACTTACACCCGCGTATATACGATGCTCGCAAGTGCACCTATCTCCCCACCGCATCTTGCGTATGATTATACTGGCTGTTGGAGCGGATTTCAGCTAGAGCGTGCGACCCAAGACAATGCTTACTACCAACTTCAGGACGATGCACATTGCTCCCTGAGCTGCTCCTGTTGAAGCGTTTCCTGGTGGACAACAAAGGACAGTCGGAAACGTCGAGGAACAATCAACGGGGGCGGAAGCGTGCGGATCTCGACCCTGGCTTTTACTGCGCATTGTGCTGCAGATACGCTGCAGAACCAATTCACGGGTATCGGTTTTAGTGCCATGCGCCGTTGCACAAACGCATATCCTGCCACTGCAGTACCTCCAACAACTAGGAATCAAAGATACGGCCGCGTTGCGGCGACGCTCTCCCTGGCGATGCTATTCCTCGCCCGTTGGAACGCGGTTGAAGCAAAACGAGCTGCTTCACCCCCTCGCCCCAAACCTGTGCATGAATCTCCAATAAAATCGATGTCTGCGACCAGACAGCCGATCACGTAACAGTACCGATACCGACGCTTCACATGTGCGTTCACTACTGAGGGCATACTTCCTGGGCAAGCGGACGTGCAGTCGCATCGCCAGAGACGCCTTCCGCGCAGCTCGACCCTACACATCATAGATCATAAACATAATTCATAAAAACTGCACGTTCCTACGATTTTCACACAGGAAGAACCGCTGACTCCCCGCCAAGCATTGTGTGTACTCCTATCAGCTGGCGGAGGGGATTTCACGCAAGGCGCTTGAACCAAAACCAAGCTTAATACCAACGGCAGGATTATACCACTGGGTGCAGGAGGTGTCCTCGTCAAATTGCTTATCATTGTGAGACAAATGAGAGTTGGATATGCAAAAAACGGAAGGGATATACCACTCACGTGGAGCCACGGATCATCGCAGTCGTTTGTGCTTCCTACCACATATTGCACTGCGGATGTATTGTACCAAGCATCAACTGAAGACGCTTGTAATGTCAGTCGCTTCCTCAAATACTCACACCGTGACGCTGAAATACTGAGCCAGTATTTACCAATTAAGAGGACTGCTGTGGCACTCAGTCCCCACAGAGCGATTCCATACATGTATAAGTATGCACATATACATCAGTGCCTGCTCTCATACAGCCTGAAACGTAAACGGTGTCCTGATACAGCAAACCATATTTGCTGACATCTAACCCCACTCCCGCTAGACAAAGTAATGCGCGAAGGGAATTTCAGACGCTGCTTCCTCACACCTCGGCTGTAAACGCGTGCACACCAACTACACGCGAACTAAGCTGAAACCTGATTCAAACTGCAGCATGATGCTTCTGGCAGCATGGGGGACACTCGTCTGACCGCTTCGTGTTGCGAGATCAAAGAAGAGCTGAAACGTTGAAGAAATATCACACACTTAAAAGCGGGCGACTGGCACCACTTTCACCTCCATTCTTTGCGGAAAGGCGCTGAAAACACCCTGCCGCTAGCAGGATAGCTTTTATTGGTACGACTGAAGTGCTCATAAACCACACCTTCGCCAAACAACCCAACATTCTCTGCCAGCCAGGAAAGCTTGCCTACTCTACGGGCCTCTAGCTCTATGTTTCTCAATATTTACAGAATGAGCCACGACTCCTGCATTCTTTTGCTAAAACGCTACACATATTTCAACAATTCGTGTTAGTCACGCAAAGCGCTGCTACCCGGCCTTCGGCATTACCTTTGCTCGGCAAAGCGCTACCATCCCACATAACTGGGCTGGCCTTGCTTACCACTAGGCGTTGGATACAAATCAACTCGTAATCGTTTTCGCCACCTCCCATCTGCTGCCCTGTGCGGATATCACGGCACCAATTCTTGATATCGTTTGTAATGCCGGATGTTGGTTCGCAAAAGCGCGTCGCAGCGCCCAAATAAGTTCAAGTACGAATTACAAAAGAAGAGTGCGGCTGAGCCAGGCAAAGCTGCATCATCTCCTTTTCTCATTTTAACCCTTAACCGCTGCGTGGAGCCCCGCATATGCCCATGCCTTTTGTCTCACAGCCTGAGACTCAGCAGTACCCATAACTGTTCCAGGCAAGTATGTTATCGTCTCCAATGGTACATTTTCTGGGCAAGCCAGCAAGCGATCATAACACCCGAGACGGCTAAGTCTCAGCGCGGCCGCAGACACGCGCACACAAAGTAACCATACGATGCACACACGAGCACGTCAAGGTAGTCACCGACAAATACTGCGTAAACGCTTTTTGGCTGACAAAGCGTATTCAAACAAATTCAGGTGAACCAGAATCAAATAAAATAACCACTTCAGGACGTTACAGCTCGCTTTAGAAGGCATCCTTGTCGAATCGATTATTTCTGGGCAGCTAACGAGAGGCGGAAGCGAAGGAGACGAAGACGGTATATCACTCTCATGGAAAGACAAACCGCAGTATTCGCTGCTGCCGCCTACCACTTATTGTGCTGCACATACGCTGCCTTACTATTTCACGAAAGTCGCTTGTAGTACCTTACACTGTTTGACCAACGTATGTTGTAGCGCAGCAACACTCACCCCAATAGAAACCAAAGAAGCACGCCTCTGATAAAAATCGAGCACTCACTTTTTCTCGCGCTGTCACTTCATACGTTTGCAAGTATACACAGATACATCCATGCTTGCCACCAAAAGGCCTCAAACGTAGGCGAACATACACCTGCAACGAGCTAGTGAGTTTGCTGCTAGAGGCCTACTTTCTAAAGTAACAACCCCATTTGCGAAGCCAGGCAAGGTTTGCCCCACCATGGCTGGCAACATGCGTGCAGATAAACTGCATAATCCCATCGTAGTCACACTCGCAGGTCCGCTGGTTCTCGCCCAAATACTGCGTGCACTTCTATCGGCAGACAGAGCTGCTTCCACCCAACGCAAGCGACCCAAGCGCGAACTTAATACCAACTGCAAAATAAGGCAGCCTTTTGAGCAAAGTGTCTCTGGCGTATCGATCACTCTTGTGAAGTCAGCGCGAACCAAAATGTTCAATGCGTAACAGAAA
>NW_013574604.1:3162-3861 GCF_000499745.2 Eimeria mitis | reverse complement strand
CTGCTTCCACCCAACGCAAGCGACCCAAGCGCGAACTTAATACCAACTGCAAAATAAGGCAGCTTTTTGAGCAAAGTGTCTCTGGCGTCTCGATCATTCTTGTGAAGTCAGCGCGAACCAAAATGTTCAATGCGTAAGAGAAGCATCCGGGGAGTGCAGACTGGAAACGTAATTCCCTTTGCCTCTGGTTATTATGCTGGACTGGTATGAGCATCTCGCCGTGCGACGCCGAGCTAGAACAAAACTCAGTAACATACTTTTAAGTTGCACGTACGGTGAAGCGGGAGCAGCTTGACTGTTCTTTCCAAACCAAAACATTGCGGGCTTTCTCTTCGTATAGGAACAATGTTAACCTACACAATTCGTGTTGTTCATGCCCTCGGCCGCGGCTTGCCCTTTGTTATTCTCTTTCTCCGCACAATAAGCACGATCATGTGAACCAATCTCGCCATCGTTCCTTTTAAATGTTCGCCGCATCACCGCATACTTGCTACTGCTCCCTATCAAGCAATGCGCGGCATAGGCGGTGCCTAACCGTTTCAATAAAATCGTGGTTGCTCTCTAGCTCTAGCTCGCAAAAGCCTATCACATCACCGCAACGTTTCACCCAAGCATATTATGAATTAAAACATGGAAAAACACAGCGCAATATCGCTTCGTTGCAGAATCTGGCTAAATAAATTTGCCCGCAGTGCAAGC
>NW_013574604.1:2353-3062 GCF_000499745.2 Eimeria mitis | reverse complement strand
ACTGTTCTTTCCAAACCAAAACATTGCGGGCTTTCTCTTTGTATAGGAACCATGTTAACCTACACAATTCATGTTGTTCATGCCCTCGGCCGCGGCTTGCCCTTTGTTATTCTCTTTCTTCGCACAACAAGCACGATCATGTGAACCAATCTCGCCATCGTTCCTTTTAAATGTTCGCCGCATCACCGCATACTTGCTACTGCTCCCTATCAAGCAATGCGCGGCATAGGCGGTGCCTAACCGTTTCAATAAAATCGTGGTTGCTCTCTAGCTCTAGCTCGCAAAAGCCTATCACATCACCGCAACGTTTCACCCAAGCATATTTTGAATTAAAACATGGAAACACACAGCGCAATCTCGCTTCGTTGCAGAATCTGGCTAAATAAATTTGCCCGCAGTGCAAGTGCACCCATGCCTGCTATCAAGCAGCCTGAAGTGTGTCCCCACCGACACGTGCGGCGAGCAAGTGAGCTTGCTTCTCGTGACATACTCTCTAATTTGACAAGCTCTATCACACGTCAGCAAAGGAGTCGCCGCATAGCAGTTATATAGAAGCGCAAACAAACGGCAAAACAACATGCTCGCAAACACAAGTGCACTAGGTCTCCGCGGAAGGCTGCACATTCTCCAGTAGGCAGACGGATTTAATTTCACCCCGCGAATGCAAACCAAGCCGAACTCACTTCCAACGCTAGGATGATGCATCAGG
>NW_013574604.1:1454-2253 GCF_000499745.2 Eimeria mitis | reverse complement strand
TTATATAGAAGCGCAAACAAACGGCAAAACAACATGCTCGCAAACACAAGTGCACTAGGTCTCCGCGGAAAGCTGCACATTCTCCAGTAGGCAGACGGATTTAATTTCACCCCGTGAATGCAAACCAAGCCGAACTCACTTCCAACGCTAGGATGATGCATCAGCGTACATGGCGTGTGTTGGAACACCTGCGAGAATCGAAAATGTGCAAGACGTAATTGGAACATCCGTTGCGGCCAGATCGACGACGTGTTCGACTTTGCCTGTGGGTGTTATGTTTTAGGGGTATTATGAGTCGACCGCGAGACGCAAAGCTTGAACCAAAAGCAGCGACACATTCACCAATTGCGCCAACTTCGAAGTTTGACCTATATCATCGAACCAGAAATACCTCTTTGGGCTGCGCAATCAGCGTGCTTTTGTGTTCACTCGAAACAACGGAGTTAGATGCTGGTCACCGTTCTTTGCTGCAACGGCCACGATTAACCCCACAGTTTTAGTTGGTCGCATCGACGCCCGCTGCCCGAGTAGCCATTAACGAAAAGCACGGGTAAACGCAACGGAAGCACGCCCCTTCTTAGACTGTGAATAGATGAATAAGCAGGCAGCGCGCGCACACCAATGCCTAGCACCGAGCAGCTTGAAATGTATCCGCACCCATAACCGTGTCGAGCAAGTGCATTTGCTTCTCATGACATACTTTCTAATTTACCAAGCACTATCGCAAGCGGAGAAGGGCGTCGGCACGCCCGAGGTTTAGATGCGCGCTCACAAAAGGCATAACAACATGATGATCTTA
>NW_013574604.1:1152-1354 GCF_000499745.2 Eimeria mitis | reverse complement strand
TAAGCAGGCAGCGCGCGCACACCAATGCCTAGCACCGAGCAGCTTGAAATGTATCCGCACCCATAACCGTATCGAGCAAGTGCATTTGCTTCTCATGACATACTCTCTAATTTACCAAGCACTATCGCAAGCGGAGAAAGGCGTCGGCACGCCCCAGGTTTAGATGCGCGCTCACAAAAGGCATAACAACATGATGATCTTT
>NW_013574604.1:947-1052 GCF_000499745.2 Eimeria mitis | reverse complement strand
GCATGCTCCCGCCTGCTTCGCCATACTATGGAAGAGGGGCAGGCTGTGCGAACTGATGTTCCTGGTATTACACTATTATGAACGCTTTGTCGTGAGATATCAACG
>NW_013574604.1:0-847 GCF_000499745.2 Eimeria mitis | reverse complement strand
TACTTCTACCTGCAAACGAAAATAATTTCGCCCAGCGCACTCAAATCAAGCCGAACTGGAAACCAACTGCATGACGATACAGATGGATGCATGAGACGTCCTTGTCCAGTCATTTTTTGCTGGCAGTGCTCAAGGCGTACTTGATACATCCCGTGCGTGTAAACCGAGAGCATGCTCCCGCCTGCTTCGCCATACTATGGAAGAGGGGCAGGCTGTGCGAACTGATGTTCCTGGTATTATACTATTATGAACGCTTTGTCGTGAGATATCAACACCACGTAAAAATAATTTATACACAAAGGCGAATACACAACACCTCGGACTACCTCGCCAAACCAGGAACATCAGTTCGCTCAGCCTGCCCCGCTTCGTTTAGAGTTACCTTTGAAATCACCATGCTTATCTTCATAGTTCGTGTTGGTCACGCCGTCGGCCCTTGCCCGCCTCACAGCATTTGCCAGCAGAGCAATAACCATCGTCAATGGCCGGGCTCGGCACCAATACTACCGAAACCTTCCCACACATGTGAGACTCTGTCTCACAAACGCAAATCCAACCGCCGAAACACCCAGACACAGTAGATGTCAATCAAGTGCTCCGCCGCTGAACCCGAACTGATTCTAACATCTCCGCACACTGCAACTCCACACGTCTGCGCGCATGTACACAAATATCAATGGACAAACAAAGGCAAACGAAAAAAAAGGGAAGCCGAAAAGCTGAGGTCCTTCCTTGGTGCACACTTTCTGGGAAGGATATCATATTGTCGACTACCTAGAGGAGGCGTTGAAACGTCGCGGTCACAGACCCGCACAAACAGGCTGCATAACCCCATGATGCTCACACA
>NW_013574603.1:2077-2986 GCF_000499745.2 Eimeria mitis | reverse complement strand
ATAAAATAAAATATAATTATAATGTATTTATATAAATATAAATAAACAACAACACAAACAAATACATTTCTCCCCTTTGTGGTGTACAGACACCGCAATCCTAAGGAGAAAGTACTAGCTGCTGCTGCTGCTGCTGCTGCTGCAGCAGCAGCAGCAGCTCCTGCTGCTGCTGCTTTTGCTGCTGCTGCTATTGCTGCTGCAGCAGCAGCTGCTGCTGCTGCAGCTACCTCCCGATTCTCCTGGTGCTGCTGTTTGCGGTTACTTCCATCTGCTGCTCCTGCCCCTGCCCCTGCTGCTGCTGCTGCTGCTGCTGCTGCTGCTGCTGCTGCAGCAGCAGCAGTTTATATATCTAGCATAGCTGTGCCTGCATCCCAAAGAAAAAAGAGAAAAATTAAATTAATATAAAAGAGCCGATGGTTTATGCTGCTGGTGGAGAAGTCTGTGGCTCTATAGAAAAGAAGAGGGACCTCAGGGTAAGCTCTATGAATTTGTGTTGCTGCTGCTGCTGCTGCTGCTGCTGCTGCTGGTGCTGGTGCTGCTGCTGCTGCTGCTGTTGTTGGTGCTGCTGCTGCTGCTGCTGCTGCTGCTGATGATGCTGCTGCTGCTGCTGCTGATGATGGAGAAGAAAACAACCACGATGGCACGCCATCTGGTGATACGCCAGGTGCTCTACGTGCTGCTGCTGCTGCTGCTGCTGCTGCTGCTGGTGCTGCTGCTGCTGCTGCTGCTGCTGCTGGGGGGTTTATAACACCCAGCGGCTGTTTGCTGCTGAAGTGCCGCAGCCACACCTGAGGTGTACATACACCGCAACCAACATAGATTCAACCAGCAGCAGCAGCAGCAGCAGCAGCAGCAACTCACATGCATACCAGCCGCAGCAGCAGCACAACACAAAACGCCACAAGCTCA
>NW_013574603.1:1881-2023 GCF_000499745.2 Eimeria mitis | reverse complement strand
TGCTGCTGCACTTCAAACACCAGCAGCAGCAGCACGTGCAGCGCTAGCTGTGACAACAAAAAGGCTCATACTGCAGCAGCAGCAGCAGCAGCAGCAGCAATAACAACAGCAACGGTACGAGCAGTAGCAGCAAGAACAACAG
>NW_013574603.1:0-1781 GCF_000499745.2 Eimeria mitis | reverse complement strand
CAGCAACTCACATGCATACCAGCCGCAGCAGCAGCACAACACAAAACGCCACAAGCTCAAGCAGCAGCAGCAGTGATGTATAAAGCAGCTAAATTTATTGTCTTACATTGGCGGCAAGGGGAGGCCTGCAGCGGCTAAGAACACCAAAAGAAAGACTCATATTTCTGCTGCTGCTGCTGCTGCTGCTGCTGCTGCTGCTGCTGTTGCTGCTGCTGCTGTTGCTGCTGCTGCTGCTGTTGCTGCGTTAGGAGTACCCCGTCTCCCTATTTATTTTTTATTTATTTTTATATTTTTATTTAATTTATTTGACTTCATCGCCCGCATGCAGAAAGAAGAAAGATAGAAAGCCCCAAACTGCTGCATGCGCTGCTGCTGCATGCGCTGCTGCTGCATGCGCTGCTGCTGGTGAGTTGGTTTTGCTGCTGATGTTTTTTGTTTATTTTTTTTATTTATTTTATTTATTTATTTATTTATTTTATTTTATTTATTTATTTATTTATTTATTTATTTATTTTTTTTTTTTTTTGTTAGGGTGGTGGTTCTGTCTATAACAGCAACGCACACCAAGAGAGAACCCCCCAAACGAAAGTTTTTTATTTATTTATTTATTTTTATTTATTTTTATTTATTTTTATTTATTTTTATTTATTTATTTATTTTTGTTTTTTTGTTTATTTATGTTTTTTGTTTATTCGTTTATTTCTTTAGTTGTTTATTTATTTATATATTTGGTTACTTGTTTGTCGGTGTTTTTATTTATTTATTTATTTATTTATTTATTTATTTATTTTTTTTTTTTTTTTTATTTATGTTTATTATATTACAAACATATATAAATATATATATTTATATTTATATATTTATATTTATAGATATTGTTATTAGTTTCTGTTGTTGGTGGTAGCTGCCTGTACACCCCAAATATACATCTGTCTCCTTTCTCTCTCTATCTCTTATAAAAAGCGATGAACTGCATGCATGCATGCATGCATGCATGCATTTGCATGCATGCATGCATGCATGTGTATGCATGCATGCATGCATGCATGCGTTTAACAAGAGACAGCCCCAAAAAATGCATGCAGCTCCTCTGGTGACATTTTTAGAAAAATAAAAGTCCCCACAAACGCATGCAGATGCATGCAGGCACTCATGCATGCATGCATTCGCATGCATGCATGCATGCGTGCATGCATGAGTGCATGCATGCACGCATGCATACATACATACATACATGCATGCATGCATGCATGCGTGCATGCATGCGTGCATGCAGTGGTGTGTACACAGTGTTATGTATACATGCATGCATGCATGCATGCATGCATGCATGCATGCATGCATGCATCGACTAAAGCCCTAAGTATATGAAGTGTCTCTGCAATTCTTTTGTTTATATGTATGTTGTTTTTCTCCTCTCCAAGCCCCAAACCCTAAACCCTAAACCCTAAACCCTAAACCCTAAACCCTCAATCAAGAGCCCCAGAGGAGACAGTTGTAGCTTCTTGCAGCGATAACTAACTGTCTCCTGTCTCCTGTTGCTGCTGCTGTCTCCTGCTGCTGCTGCTGCTGCTGCTGCTGTTGCTGCTGCTGCTGCTGCTGCTGCTGTCTCCTGTCAGCAGCAGAAGCGGATCCAGCAGCAAATAAGAACAAAAGCAAAAGAGCAGCAACAAACAGAAAAAAACAAACAAAAAAAACAAACAAAAAACAAAAAACAAGAAACATAAAACAAAAACTAACAGCTAGACCCCCCCTTTCTCCTATGCGGTTGCTGCTGCTGC
>NW_013574602.1:3079-3256 GCF_000499745.2 Eimeria mitis | reverse complement strand
GCCGAACACAAACGTGGCCTGCCGTCTGCTTCAAGATTATCGTCTAAGCTGTGCTCGACGTCGACGCGCACTGTCGGAACGTTCAAAGATACCTACGTTACCTGTTGCATGTAATGCATCGGTTTCCGTTAATGGCATTACAGTGAAATATACAGTTTCTGTGGGAGTGCTGCCCAT
>NW_013574602.1:2344-2898 GCF_000499745.2 Eimeria mitis | reverse complement strand
CAGCCGGTCTTTGTTGCTATTTAGCGACAACTGCATACATTCGGGTTATAGCATGTTTGCGGTGTAAGTAATCTGAACTCTGCGCTAACAATAATCGTCCAAGTAGCCTGTTTTCACGCACTCCCTATGGAGCAGCCGAGTCCATCAAAGAGTTGCTTGCTGGAGCACGTCAGTCGATAACAACACCTGCCGCAGTTGCAGTGTTGCGCTTTAGCCGCAATACACATCAGCGCAGGTGCATTACACGGTTCGTCCCGCACGCCGCCCTATTCGCGACGGATTGCTGCGCATCATGATCGCGTGCCTGTGCAAAAGTACGTCAATGCGGAGTGGGGTACCTGCACAGGACAGCTATGCTGCACACAAGGCAAGGCATCATACGCTCTGTTTTAGAGTGGCGTGCTGCTTGGGCTGGTTTGGAATACACGTCAACTCGTTTTCCACTCAAAAACAGTGGGTGCTCTTCTCAATAACTCGAAGTTTCCGGTCGGACGCGCAAAGCGATTCATGGTTATCGCAATCGCCCAGTGAAATGCAAGGGGCGGCTGTTCACG
>NW_013574602.1:2043-2244 GCF_000499745.2 Eimeria mitis | reverse complement strand
GTATCCTTTTTTCATGCGAACTTTATGGAGCAGCCGAGTCCATCAAAGAGTTGCTTGCTGGAGCACGTCAATCGACAAAAACACCTGCCGCAGTTGCAGTGTTGCGCTTTAGCCGCCTGCACATCAACGCAGTTGCAGTACACGGTTTGTCCAGCACGCCGCCCTATTCGCGACGGATTGCTGCGCACCATCAGCAGGTGC
>NW_013574602.1:1470-1943 GCF_000499745.2 Eimeria mitis | reverse complement strand
CCTGCCGCAGTTGCAGTGTTGCGCTTTAGCCGCAATACACATCAGCGCAGGTGCATTACACGGTTTGTCCCGCACGCCGCGCTATTCGCGACGGATTGCTGCGCATCATGATCGCGTGCCTGTGCAAAAGTACGCCAATGCGGAGTGGGGTACCTGCACAGGACAGCTATGCTGCACACAAGGCAAGGCATCATACGCTCTGTTTTAGAGTGGCGTGCTGCTTGGGCTGGCTTGGAATACACGTCAACTCGTTTTCCACTCAAAAACAGTGGGTGCTCTTCTCAATAACTCGACTTTTCGGGTCGGACGCGCAAAGCGATTCATGGTTGTCGCAATCGCCCAGTGAAATGCAAGGGGCGGCCGTTCACTTTTCCCCATTTTCCTTTCTAAAGTGAAGGGATGTGTTGCAGCTTAATGTCCTATTGGGGTCCCAGCGACTGGCCTCGAACGGTTGCGTCTTCTTCTCGTTGCTT
>NW_013574602.1:452-1370 GCF_000499745.2 Eimeria mitis | reverse complement strand
ATACAACACAAACGTCAAGCGTCAAATGAGCGCCCCTGCGATCAACACTCAATTGGATGCCCTTCCGCCATGTCAGGTTGCAGAGTGAGCATTCAAATTCTGACCAGTAAACAAGGCTTACTGCATCACTGTAGCACGAGAAAGCAACGCAGAAAGAACCACCAAGCCCTTATTTCTCTACTGCGCAAATGTTCTACGATGCATCTACAAAAACTGGGTGATATGCAGCATGGTCGTTAGGGCCACCCAAGAAAGTTGCGCCACCATTTATTTGCCATATTCAGATCAAGTATTAGACCTCACATGCCATGCACCGCGAAAAAGCAAAATATTGAGGGTACGTTATCAATAGCCAGCTGCGTGGGTCTGTTGCAGCGAATCAACCAGTTTCTAAAGTAAGGCATGGGACCTAGCCTACTTTACGGCAACAGTGGCAAGAAGCATTCAGCCTCACCCACCCGCCGCCTGGGTTGACTTGGCGCGAACCCTTGACAGAACACAACGCTTGACCGGCGGCTGATTTCCTAGTCCTTTCTTTCTGCAAACTAGCGCATAATCGATAAGCGGACCCCTTAAACGGAAAATGAAGCGTCGCGTCAGTGCCATAGTAATGCAACGCATGAAAGCATCTGCTTCAAACTGAAGTCTGGTTCGTCGTAAATAGCCCCAACCCTTTCCGCAACAACGTTGTGCGCCAGGCATTGCGACGCTTTCGCCCAGGTTCACGCACACCTAAATTCCCAGCACCTTGCGCCCGAATATTATCAGCGTAGGATGCCCGTTGCAATGCATCGACTTCCGCAGAAGATGTGACTACGGCGTGTGGCATATCCACAGTAGGCGACACGGCTATGGCACGACAACTGATGCCGTGCGCGCCGCTAGGCATCGTACAGTCTGCGCCAAACACGCGCAACA
>NW_013574602.1:0-352 GCF_000499745.2 Eimeria mitis | reverse complement strand
GACTTCCGCAGAAGATGTGACGACGGCGTCTGGCATATCCACAGGAGGCGACAGGGCTATGGCACGACAAATGATGCCGTGCGCGCCGCTAGGCATCGCACTTTCTGCGCCAAGTGCGCGCAGCGGTTTGCGCAATGAAGGGCTTTGCATTTCTGTCAGCACACCTTGTCGTTGCTGAGAGCTGTGCCACCCCGGCTAGAGATGGAAAATACTTGCCCCACTCCTACAGCGAACACTGTCGGCGGACAGAGCACAGACCCATCATTTTCTATTGACGGTCAATTCCGTCAACTGCACCGTCACGCTAGAAATTGGTGACGCCGCATGTACACACAAACAGACAGGTGCACAA
>NW_013574601.1:1843-3077 GCF_000499745.2 Eimeria mitis | reverse complement strand
TATATATATATATATATATATATATATTATATATATATATGTATATTATATATATATATGTATATTATATATAACATATATATATATATATTATATATATAGAACATATAAGCAGAGAAACAAATAGAGAAAAAAATAAATATGTTTGTTGCTGCAGGCTCATTCCTTGCTGGAGGCAAAGACAGAGGAACTAAGAGAAAGAGAAAAAAAACTAAAAAAAGAAATAAATATACATTTATCTATTTTATCTTCTGCTCTGAAAGAAAGACAAATAGCTCTGAAAATACAACAAAAAGCATTAAATATAAATACACAACAAATACTCAAACAAACTCAGCATAAACTGTAAGCAACATATACACCCCAAACCCTAAACCCTAAACCCTAAACCCTTAAAAATACTAAACCCTAAACCCTAAACCCTTAAAAATACTAAACCCTAAACCCTAAACCCTTAAAAATGCTAAACCCTAAACCCTTAAAAATACTAAAGGGGAAATCCTAAACCCTAGACCCTTAAAATTATTAAACGGCAAACCCTAAACCCTAAACCCTAAAAATACTAAACCCTAAACCCTAGATTGAATAGCAACAAATGAATAGATATATATACATCATATATGCTTTTAGTTTTTTCTTTTTTTTTCTTTTTTTTTTATTCTTATTTTTATTACTATAATTATAATAATTATAATATATTATTATTATTTATTAACATTATTAATTTCACATTTATATGTTTATTTACAAATATATTTATTTAATTTATTTATAAATATATTTATATTTATAAAAATAAAAATAATTATATTTATACTTTCTATGCAGCAAAAAACACAGCAGGAGGGAGGCGTTGGTTGCATGCGAAAGAGAAGCAGTAGAAGCAAAAAAATCAGAGTACTGGCAAAGAGGTAAACTTTTTTTTTTTATTTTTTTATTTATTTTTTTATTTTATTTTTATTTTTTTTTCTAGTTTTATTTTTTGCTGGTTTCGTTTTTATTTTTTTTTTTTTTTTTTTTTTTTTTTTTTTTTTTTTTTTTTTTTTTTTTTTTTTTTTTTTTTTTTTTTTTTGTATGTTTGTTCTTTATATATTGTCTTTGTGTCTCTTTCGTCTTTTATGGTGTTTGTTTCTGCATATTTATTTTTATTTTTATTTTTTATAAATAAATTTATTTTATTACTTTTTCAGATTTCCAGAGAATGCTGATAGAAACCCCTGTGGTATTTTCTCCC
>NW_013574601.1:1242-1743 GCF_000499745.2 Eimeria mitis | reverse complement strand
TTTTTTTTTTTTTTTTTTTTTTTTTTTTTTGTATGTTTGTTCTTTATATATTGTTTTTGCTTCTCTTTCGTCTTTTACGGTGTTTGTTTCTGCATAATTATTTTTATTTTTATATAAATAAATTTATTTTATTATTTTTTCAGATTTCCAGAGAATGTTGATAGAAACGCCGGTGGTATTTTCTCCGCCCCAAGCAGCAGCAGCAGCAGGAGCAGCAGCAGCAGGAGCAGCAGCAGCAGCAGGAACAGCAGCAGCAGCAGCAGCAGCAGCAGATACAACAAAAAGAATAGAAACTGAACCTGTAGATACTGATTCTTTTGCTTATTGGATTGCAAATAAACAATATGCTGTAGCAACCAGACAAAATACAAGTAAGATAAACCCTAAACCCTAAACCCTAAACCCTAAACCCTAAACCCTAAACCCTAAATATAAGAAAAACAATATGCTGTAGCAAGCAGGCTGAATGCAAGTAAGATGAACCCTAAACCCTAAACCCTA
>NW_013574601.1:0-1142 GCF_000499745.2 Eimeria mitis | reverse complement strand
TAGAAACTGAACCTGTAGATACTGATTCTTTTGCTTATTGGATTGCAAATAAACAATATGCTGTAGCAACGAGACAAAATACAAGTAAGATAAATCCTAAACCCTAAACCCTAAACCCTAAATGTAAGAAAAACAAGATAAACCCTAAACCCTAAACCCTCAACCCAGGTTTGCAGCAGCAGATGCATGCACACGTTTGCTTATGCAGCAGCAGCAGCAGCAGCAGCAGCAGCAGCAGCAGCACGTGCAGCAGCAGCAGCCGTATTTGCTGCTGCTGCTGCTACTGGTGTTACCACTGCTGCTATTGCTGCTGCTACTGTTTCTGTTGCTGCTGCCATTGCTTTTGTCGATACTATTCCTGCTGCTGCTGCTGCTGCTGCTACTGCTGCTGCTTCTACTGCTGCTGCTGCTGCTGCTGCTGCTGCTGCTGCTGCTACTACTGCCACTTCTACTGCTACTAATACTGCTGCTGCTGCTGCTGCTGCTGCTTCTACTGCGCTTAATAATGCTTCTGCTGCTGCTGCTGTTGCTGCTGCTGCTGTTGCTGCTGCTGCTGCTGCTGCTGCTGCTGCTGCTGCAGTGTCTCTGGACCAGCGGGGGCCAGTAGACGACCGCACTGCAATTCGGCGAACAAATTTGCGAAGAGGAAACCCTTCGAGGGTTTCTTTCTCGGAGTGGCAGGGCGCTGACCCCAAACCCTAAACCCTAAACCCTAGTAAACCCTAGTCAACCCTAGTAAACCCTAGTCAACCCTAGTCAACCCTAGTCAACCATTGTAGGCCTTTGTAAACCCTTGTAAACCCCTGGAAAACCCTTGTAAACACTTGTAAACCCTTGTAGAGCATTGTAAACCCTTGTAAACCCTTGTAAACCCTTGTAAACCCTTGTAAACCCTTGTAAACCCTTGTAAACCCTTGTAAACCCTTGTAGAGCATTACAAACCCTCCTAAACCCTTGCAAACCCTTGTAAACCCTCGTAAGCTCTTGGCGGTTAAAGAAAACTCGAAAGTCTGACTAAACGCTATTTGTTTATTTGTAGCTTATGCGGGATCAACAAAATAAATTTTTTTTATTTATTTTTTTATTTGGTTTCGATTCTTCTAGCAAGTATAATAAAAGAAATAAAATGTATACCCCTAAAC
>NW_013574600.1:1940-2988 GCF_000499745.2 Eimeria mitis | reverse complement strand
TATATATATATTATAAAGGTATATAAAAAAAAAGAAAACCAAGAAGGCAAGGGAAGCAAGCAGAAGAGAAGTGCAGTTGCAGCCGTAAGCAACCGCTTGGGGGGGATGGTGCTGGCTCCCGCAGCAGTATAAGAAAGAATTAAATAAAAAATTAAAAGTTTTATTGTAATATTAATTAATTAATTAATTATTTAATTGCTGTAACGAATTATAGAGTGTATAGACAGCTGGTGGAGGGTACGCCCGCCAGTGTCTCGATGGTGGTAGTGGTGGGGATAGGAAAGCTGCGAAAAAAGAGAAGTAATATTTTATCTTAGAGAATAAAAACAAAAGTAAATAAAGAAAATTAAATAAAATATAAATAAAAACAACAAAAAAGAATTAAAATACTATACACACGCTAGCTGAGGTAAGCAGCATGCATCGGCTATATACACAACCAGAGCGATGCAAGCGGTCATTCTGTAGCTAAACTAAAAACATTTGTATTTATATTTTTTTGAAAAATATTTATATTTATTTAAACTTTATAAATTTCTCTTTAAAATTAAAAAAAGAAACGCATTAAGCCCTGATCACTGCATCGGTAACCGCCATAGAAAACAGCTCAATGCAACTCGACGGTAGCCGCTACAGCAGCAGCAGAAACCTGGCGAAAACTGCCTCAATTTTTGGATAAATAAATAAAATAAAATAAAATAAATCATAAATTTTGTTATTTTATTAAAATTAAACATTTTTTTCTCTGCTTTCCCTCCGCTTTCTACCGTGGCGACGATGAAAGGCCGCTGGCGCAAGGATAAACGCCAAGCTGCATGTACACCCGAAAGCAGCAGCAGCAGCTCAGCTAAAGAAGAAAACAGCAGCAACACTCTTAAAACTTTTACTTTTTCTGGATATTCAGAAAAAAAAGAACAAAAAAAAAGAGAATGCATCGATCAAGCGCATGCAATACTTGTTAGAAGCCAATTCGCTATGTGTGATGGAGAAACACACACAGACTTTATGGTATTTATATTTATACACTCTAATTTATTTATATTTTATT
>NW_013574600.1:1400-1840 GCF_000499745.2 Eimeria mitis | reverse complement strand
CTTTTTCTGGATATTCAGAAAAAAAAGAACAAAAAAAAAGAGAATGCATCGATCAAGCGCATGCAATACTAGTTAGAAGCCAATTCGCTATGTGTGATGGAGAAACACACGCAGACTTTATGGTATTTATATTTATACACTTTCATTTATTTATATTTTATTATATATATATAGATATATATATTAACACAGTTATATATATATATATATATATATATATATTTAGTTACTTATCTATGCATGTCTCCATATCTATACTTTGCAGAGCATGTGTGTATATCTCTGTATATATATATATATATATATATATATATATGTATAGAAAGAGGGGCAGAGACAGAGCCAGAGAGAGAGAGAGAGATTATAGTTAGACATATATATTGTATCACGCATATAGAGTGTGTTGTTCGTATATATACACACATATATATAATACATAT
>NW_013574600.1:0-1280 GCF_000499745.2 Eimeria mitis | reverse complement strand
TATATATATATATGTATATATATATATATATATATATATATATATATACATATGTGTGTGTGTGTGTGTGTACAGAAGGCACTGACTGGCGGCAGCATTTGCATTCCTTCTTTTTTCGGCGAAGAGGAAAGCAAAGAAATCTTCGCTTCGCTTCTCAACGAACTCGCACACTACTCCAGGTAAACCCTAAACCCTAAACCCTAAACCCTAAACCCTAAACCCTAAACCCTAAACCCTTAAAAGTTTTAAACAGAGAAACTCTAAACCCCTGAAACTGTAGATTCTTGAAACAGTTAAGAGTTAATATAAAACCCTAAACCCTTAAAATACTAAACCCTAAACCCTTAATATAAAACCCTAAACCCTTAATATAAAACACTAAACCCCTACTGTAAAAACCTAAACCCTTAATATAAAACTCTAAACCCTAATCAAAAACCCTAAACCCTAAATTCTAAAGCGTTAGTCTGAAGCCGTTGGCCTTTAATATAAAACACGAAACAAACAAACCCTTCAATCTCAAACCCTAAACCCTAAACCCTAAACCATAAACCCTAATGAAGGGGCGTGTTCATGCTGTATGGTGAGTCTAGTTGTTTTTGTTTTTCTTTTTGTTTTTGTTTTTTCTCTTTTAGTTGTTTTATCTTCGTTTCAACTGCTGTTTCTCTCTTATTTGTCCTTTTGCTTTTTTCTTTGTTTTTCTTTTCTCTATTGTTGTTTCAGTTGCTTTTTAATTATTTTTGTTTTGTTTGGATTTTGTTTAGTTTTTTTTTTTGTTGCATTTGTCTCTGTCGTTCTGTTATTGTTTGTTGTTTTTTTAGTTGTTTCGTTTACTTTTGTTTTTTTGGTTGTTTTGTTTATTTTTGTTTTTTTTTTTGTTTTTTTGTACTTCTTGGTGTTTGCTTAGGAAGGAGGCTGCATCTTCATCTGAAGCAGCATCACAAGAGCAGCAGCAGCCTGCTGCTGCTGCTGCTGCTGCTGCCGCTGCTCCTGCTGCAGCAGCTGCTGCTGCACCCAAGGAAGCTGCAGCCCCAGCATCAGCACCAGGAGCAGCATCATCATCGTCAGCACCAGCAGCAGCAGCACCAGCAGCAGCAGCAGCAACATCTTATGCTGCTGCTGCTGCATCAGCAGCAGCAACAGGAGAAGGAAGACGAGGCCCATCACCACCATCATCGTCATGCATAGAAAAAGAAAAAGAAAAAGAAAAAGAAAAAAAAGAAGAAAGTCTAGATGCGAAGACCATTGGTCTATGCCAGTGGTCACGTCATCTGAAACAT
>NW_013574599.1:0-1590 GCF_000499745.2 Eimeria mitis | reverse complement strand
TTTTTTTTTTTTTTTTTTTTTTTTTTTTTTTTTTTTTTTTTTTTTTATATTTGGGTTTATGTTTATGTATCTGTTTATGTTTATATTTTTGTTTGTATTTGTATTATATATTATATATATTATATATTATATAATATATAATGTATAATATATAATATGCAATATATATAATATGTATAACATATATAATATATATTCTATATATTCTATGTATATAAAATATAAATATACAAATACAATATATAATATATATTATATATAGAATATATATAATATATGTTATATATATTCTATATAAAATATATATAATATATATTCTATATATTCTATATAAAATATATATAATATATATTCTATATATTCTATATATAATATATATTATATATTATATTTATATATTTATATTTTTGTACTGATATATATATATATATATATATATATATATATATATATATATATATATATATATATATATATATATATGTATATATCAGAAGCTGCTCCACGTTAGCAGCAACAAAGAGAAACCACACACCCTCTGGGCCCCAGCATGCATAGATGTACGCATGCATGCACGCATGCATGCATGCATGCATGCATGCATGCATAGACGCTTGCATGCATGCATGCATGCATGCATGTTTTATTTTTATATTCTTACAACTTTAGGGATTAGCGGGTCCTCCAGCAAGAGCCTGAGATGAGTAACCATTTGTTTTGTTTTATTATATAAATCAAACAAAACAACAAAACCTATATCTGCTGCAGCAGCAACTGCAGCAAGAAGCTCTGCTGTAACGCCGCTTTCTGCTGCTGTTCCTGCTGCTGCTGCTGTTGCTGCTGCTGCTGCTGTTGCTGCTGCTGCTGCTGCTCTAGTTTTGTCCTCCATAGCACCCCCACAAATCCTCACGCTGCTGTTATGCCGCGGTGCCGTCGCTGCTGCTGCAGCAGCAGACCCTGCAGCAGCAGCAGCAGCAGCAGCAGCAGCATTGCTGTTGCTGTTCTTTTCGGGTCCTTTAT
The DNA here is from genome assembly GCF_000499745.2 of Eimeria mitis. NCBI lineage: Eukaryota > Apicomplexa > Conoidasida > Eucoccidiorida > Eimeriidae > Eimeria > Eimeria mitis. The sequence continues at coordinate 570 of NW_013574599.1, read as the reverse complement.
CTATGGGCATTTGACGCTCAACACAAAGCTGCAAGAGAGAAAGCCTTGCGTGTCCTGCTGCTGCTGCTGCTGCTGCTGTTGCTGCTGTTGCTGCTGCTGCTGCTGCTGCTGTTGCCTGCATGCAGCGCTCGTGTTGCTGCTGCTCAGCAGAGGCAAAGCCCCATTCTAAGTCGACAGCCAGCAGCAGCGAATCCCCCCCTGCATGCAGCAGCGCCAGCGCGTTGCTCCTGAGCACTCACAAGGATAACAACAAAAGTATAAATCAGGTAGAGACACAGCTGTTGCTGCAGCTGCTGCTGCTGCTGCTGCTGCAGCTGCTGCTGTTTGTGAAACACACCAGAGCTGCGTTGTCTGCTCATCGTCTACAAGAAAAAGGAGACGCTGACGCGAGGCCCCGTATAGCTCTGCCTTTTGGGGGCCCCCACTCAGCCTGAGGGCCCCCATGAAGCCGAGGGTCTGCCACGCATGCAGCAGCAGCGCAGGGGGGGCCTCGAGCTGTACTGCGCGGAGAACGGAGTGTATGTCCAGCTTGCGGCGGCGCTTCTCCTTGCTGCTGCCTGCTGCTGCTGC
>NW_013574598.1:1450-2993 GCF_000499745.2 Eimeria mitis | reverse complement strand
TGAGCCCCCCATGAGACAGACTCCCTTCGGATTCGGCCCCGTTGCACCCAGGTACGACCCTGAACCCTAAACCCTAAATACACAGTTTCAAGCCCTATGTAGAGTCCCTACAGATGCGAGTACTCCATATACTCTAAAATTTGTATATATGAAAAATGAACATCTTGTTCATAGACTGAGCTATCAACGCATCTATTTTCTGTTTGCCTTCGTCTTTTTCTGTTTTGCAGCATGCTCTTCTAAGCGGTCGCCGTTAAAGGAAACATTCACCCATCTCTAACCGCCCCGAATCCCTCTCCGTTTTTGTTTATATCCATTTAAAACCCCGCTACTTATTACAATTCATTTGTTTCTTTACCCCGCCATACGAACTCCTTCGCAATCGCGCAAGGTGGACGTTTTCGATTTTTCTCGTTGCAATGTAACATCTTAAAACCGTTTTTTGCCTTCAGGCATTAACAATTATTGTTGATACGAAAAACTAACGTTTACATAGGGTTTAGGGAGATTGCTCATTCAGGTTTCTCCCTTGCATCCGTTGACTACTTAGATACACTAGAATTTAGGGTTTAAAGCTACAGCCTCAGCACTGCTTGCTTTTAGGGTTTAGGATAAGGGTTTAGAGTTTCTGGATACAGCCTCGCAAGTGTTTTAATTTAGGAATAAGGGTTTAGGGTTCAGATGTTTTGGCGCTGCTGGTCGCTCCACCCAGGGTTTACGATTTATGATTTAAGGCTGAGCGAACTCAAAATAGTTTCAAAATAAATAGGTGAATATAGTGAGATAATTACTTCATACGCGGGGGCGTAGGGTTTTCCACTTCATCTGTTTTGGTTCGCAAAACCCTAAAAGTAATTACATAGCACTTATTCTCGTTGCGAGCGAAACGGAGCCGTTAAAGGCTTGCAACCAACCGCTAAACCCTTACACATGAACATTGTTATTCAAAAATATAGAACAGCAAGCAAGGGTTGAATGTACCAATCTGCTGCTTGCAGCGGACTGTAGGGAACATGGCTTAGGGTATAGTGATTTGCTCTTTCAAGTGTTACAGGCGGATGGTTTAGGGTTTGGCGTTGGCAGGTACAATACGCTGCTTTAATTCATTGTACTGGCGATGGTTTGAAGGGTCAAAGCTAGTGGCTCAAATGTGCTCTACTGTTTACAACAAACTCTGCTATTTCAACCCTAAACCCCAAATCCTAAATAACCTGAAGATGCGACTATTCTGTACACGTTGAATTATATATGGACAAGCTGAGGGTCCCTGCATGCACGTATTTATTTTCGTTCTTTTCCGTTTGCGTATTCTATTTCGTTTGTCCGTTGCGTTTCGTACACGTCTCTAAAAGGCACTTACAACACTATTTTCATACTCTTGCGAATACGACAACAGGAGAAACAGAGTGTGCGGACGTTGGCGGGCTTTTCCATTGAAAATTCAGCAGCAAGTTGAGATGCAGTATAGTTGATATGTTCATATGCAGTATAAAGGCGAAGAACAACTCGCGTGCATTGACGTTGCCCATCTTGGACATTAACA
>NW_013574598.1:367-1416 GCF_000499745.2 Eimeria mitis | reverse complement strand
ATATATATATATATATATATATATATATATACACGTGTACGTATACGTATTCACATTAACATTTCCCATCTGCAACATTTGGGAAACAAACAAATCCGCGCGAATTCCCCGCGTTGCTGTACCTGTTGAAATCAATCTATAACTCTGTAAAAACAAAGAAGCAGCGGAACAAAGCAAAACGAAATGAAATACTCATTCGTGTTGGGCAAAAACACAACGAAATATACAATACATTTGAACACAGTTAGAAACGAAGAAAAGCGCTTTAGTAGTGTTGAAACCCGTGGGATACACGGAAATAGAAGAGCAAACAAGGCGACTAAAACGTTCAAATGGACATACTAAAAAACGAACAAAATATCTGGTATTTTAACCACACGAATTAGACTTGTGAATCCTTGAATTTTCTCCCATATTTGCACTTTGTTCAAGTAACCAGAGTTATGAATATACATGTGTTCTGACGTGTATACTTATGCGTACGCGGTATTATGAACATAAATGTAAATGTGAAAATATAAATATCAACAAAAGTATATTTTTTTTTTGCCCCCATCATCTTCTCGTCTGGCTCATGAGCATCAGCACATCCGTTGCAGACGAAAACGCATTTTGTTGAAACTGCGATTTGAAACGTAAAAGTATTTATATTTATTTAGATATAATTTTTGAAGTCCATTAAATATTTTTATTTGTTGAAAAATTATATTGGAGTCTCAGCGCAAGTTGCCTCAGTTTGTCTGTATTCAACACACTGTGTGGTGTGAGCACTTGGCGAGCACGGAACACAGATTTCTGCGTGTAATTCCCGTTTATTTTCTCCGTTTGAAAGAATTTATGATGATTAAAATATATAAAAAAGGCATGTATTTAATTTATATACAGAAGAAGAAGACGTTTACCGCAGCTTTCTCGCCTTTTGCAACTGAAACCTCCTGACACATTCAAGAACGGCAGGCGCGAGGTCACTTGCGGTCAGAGGAAGCCAAATACGGCGGTGTTTTTAGGAATTTTTCCCCCACAAAATATAGAAATAAGAGTATAAAACG
>NW_013574598.1:0-267 GCF_000499745.2 Eimeria mitis | reverse complement strand
GCCTTTTGCAACTGAAACCTCCTGACACATTCAAGAACGGCAGGCGCGAGGTCACTTGCGGTCAGAGGAACCCAAATACGGCGGTGTTTTTAGGACTTTTTCCCCCATAAAATATAGAAATAAGAGTATGAAACCAGTTATTTAGTTAGATAGAGAATATTTACAATATTTAGAGTCATAGTTACATTCTATATACTTACATATATAGGGAGACAGGCACACAGAGCAGCGCAGCCGCCCCGCTACAGCGCGTCTGTCTGTCTCACC
>NW_013574597.1:2289-2905 GCF_000499745.2 Eimeria mitis | reverse complement strand
AAGGCCAGTAGAAGGACCCTCATCCCCAGAATCTGAAGGAAGTGTATCTTCCTCTCCTTGTTCTCCGGGACTCTGTTCGTCTGTTAGTAATTCTACCCATCTAGCGCAGTCGAACTCTTCATATATTCCTACATCCCAATAATCTTGCGCTAAAGCATCATCAACGTACTGCAATATGTGCTGTCGCAGTATCTCCGCCGTATCTTCTTCTTCTTCTCTTGCTGTTGGAGATGCTTCTGCTGTTGGTGGTGGTGGCGCTGCTGCTGTTGGTGCCGCTCCTGTTGTTGTTGGTGGTGCTGCTGCTGTTGGTGGTGCAGTTGCTTTTGGTGCAGCAGCTGCTGGCACCGCTTCTGCTGTTCGTGGTGGTGCTGCCGCCGTTGGCTGGGCTGCTGCTGCTTCCGGCGCTGCTGCAGCATGAGCTCCAGCAACAAAAGGACTTAAGGGGGAAACAGTCCCTTCCTGCTCCTCCCTTAACTCATCTTGCCTTGTCTTCTTCGCTGCCGGCACATAATCCTCATCACTGCCACGAGAATTATCTTTTTCTCGTCCTTCTTCATCCCCTTCTCCTTCTTCGTCACCTTCGTCATCGTCCCACGAGATAAAATCTGGATCTCGT
>NW_013574597.1:0-2270 GCF_000499745.2 Eimeria mitis | reverse complement strand
CCCCCTTCTGCCCTGCCAGTCTTCTTCCTGCTGCTGCATGTAGCTGCTGCTCTTTGTTTAATGCAATACAGCGAGAGAGAAGATAAATGACACCAAAGACAGAGACCAATAAAACAAAGGTGACGGCTAAACGCCCACTGCGCCGCCTCCTCCTCTCCAGGCCCCCGTATCTGGCTTCTTGTCTTTTGTGTCCATCTGCTGATGAAGGAGGATACAAAAAAGACGCACTAAACAAATGGGTTGCAGCAGGTTCACCATACCGCTCGAGAGATACAGCGGGGACAGACATCGATGTTGCATCTGGTTGCTAGCCCCGTTTGTCTTCTTTGTCTCTTTTGCTTTTTGTTCTGATTGATTTGTTTTCTATGTTTATTTGTTTACTTCTTTGTCTGTATCATTGCATTTGTCTTTTGTGTTACGTGCGTATAAGCAAAGCCAGGAGCCCTCATCGGCTCAAGGGGGGCGCAAGCGACAGAGAAAATTTGCAAAGGCGGCATAAAGCAAATTTAACAGACAAAAAAAACGAAAATAAATNGCAAGCGACAGAGAAAATTTGCAAAGGCGGCATAAAGCAAATTTAACAGACAAAAAAAACGAAAATAAATGTGCACTGCGAATATAACGAGCGAAAGAAAAGGAGATAAAAGAAGAGGAGACCCCGGAGCGGCGGCGTAATGCCCTGGGGTTCTAGAGGGCACGTCTGGCCATGCGGTCGCAGAGGAATTTTTGCGAGTTGTCTATATAATAAACGACTGAAATACCTGTCAACGATTGTACGCCCGAGAACATACTAAGCAGGACCGTAAGCTGAAGACGGGATCAACGAAATAGGCCCCACGGTCACTAGTATCGTATGTTTAATGAGATGGGGTTCAGCAGGGCTGTCGCAGAACATCCAGGAGACTCTGGAAACCAACAACACCTCAATGGATATTTATGGAAGACTTAGTTCGTAATTTCTCAAGTTATATATATTATAACATTGTCAACGTAGAGGCGAGATAGGAAAAGGCTAGCATCCAGCCGTAGACACACACCAGTTTAGATTGGGCTCCCAGACCTAAGTGACAAGCGGGACAAGAGCGTAACGGGCAAGTCGTACACAGAAATTCGGTGATTAGAAAGGGCTGGCAAGGAATGAACGAAATAATGAGGAACATGGTTCTGGGGAGAGTATTGGGTTGGTCGACCATTAGATCACCAAGATTACTTTCGGGGTAGCCATCGTTCCGTCCCAGTATGCTACTGTGGCTGGAGAGCGGATTCCCGCGCTGCAACCATCAGCTGGAACAGCACGCGAGGAGGGTGCAGACTATTACCAGCCACATCAGCATGCCAGGACCGGGGACTACCCCCGGGAGCACCCCTGGTGGTCCAACAGGGCGTACTTTCTCCTAAGTTGGGGTTTTCTCTGTCAATCTCAGCTAGACACGGAATATACATCTTCATCTAGCGTACTCTGTTCTCGTTCCAAGTGTTCTCTTTTGCCTATGAGCCCAACATGGGCGCCTCAGTACCTATTTGAGACTACTGGTACCTTCCTGCAAGCTCATGGGGAGACACTTACATAAATAATATATGGCGGAGATATATGTTGTTCCGTTCGTCGTTATTTATTTGTGTATACGCCTTGCAGACTGTTCTGGACCTGCCCTGCTAGACCCCACGGACNGTTCGTCGTTATTTATTTGTGTATACGCCTTGCAGACTGTTCTGGACCTGCCCTGCTAGACCCCACGGACTAGAGCTCCTCGAAGCTGATACATATGTGCACCACATTGTAATGCACTGCATCGCAGCTGTAATACCCTGGGTATCGGCAGGGTAGTTCCACTTTTACTGGAATAGTTATAAAAGAATCTCCTGTCTTTGGACATAATAACTATATACACTACATGGGACTATTTCATTTCATTTAGAAACAGGGACTCGTGAGACTCGTGAGGCAAGATAATTCCGCCCCACGCCTTGCTATGATCAGGAAGGGGAGGCGATAACACGCTAGAGGAAAAACACCCATACGTAACATCAAACCTCAAAATATTGTTTTGGGGAGAAGGTAAATCCGGGTTTACGACTCGTGAAAATGAGAAACCCAATTTTGGTTCGCGGGTTACGCTCATAACCGCTAGACACGCCCGGCGATTGATGGGTCAGCCCCCTGTTGTAGTGCGTGAGCGCTACAATGTATTAGTTTTCCGAGCTCCGTTCGAGGAACCACCCCAACTAGTGGTTAGTTTGCCAAATATTGAGTTTGCAATCATATTTTT
>NW_013574596.1:2398-3355 GCF_000499745.2 Eimeria mitis | reverse complement strand
GGCATAGGTGTGTTCAGGTGTATAGGCAGCTCGTGATAGTGTAATATATATATATATATATATATATATATATATATATATACAGGTGCTGTCTCCTTTCTCCTCTGTCTCCTCTGTCTCCTCTGTCTCCTCTGTCTCCTCTGTCTCCTGTCTCCTCTGTCTCCTTTCTACTGTCTCCTCTGTCTCCTGTCTCCTGTCTCCTGTCTCCTCTGTCCTCGCTTCTGTCTCCTCTCTTCTGTTTCCTCTCTTCTGTCTCCTTTCGCCTGTCTCCTCTGTCTCCTGTCTCCTCTTTTCTTTCTCCATATGCAATACTTATATTACTGGGATTTATCTTAATTTGCTTAACTGTACATCTGTCTCTTTTTTGTCTCTTTTTGTCTCCTGTCTCTGTCTCTGTCTCCGTGTGTGTGTCTGTTGCTGCCTCTGTCTCCTGCTGCTTTTCTGCTGCTGCATCTATGTCTCTGCTGCTGTATCTGTCTCCTCTTTTGTCTCTGTTTCTTTTTCTTTTTCTCTTTCTTTCTCTCTGTTGCTGTCTCTATCTCTTTATATATCTTTGTCTCTCTGTGGCTGTCTCTGTCTGTATCTGTATCTGCGTTGTGTCTCTGTCTGTCTCTGTTTTTTTTTTTATTTTTTTCTTTATCTTTTTCTTTTTCTGTCTCTCTCTGTCGTGCATTTCTCCTTCTTTCCCCTCTATCATCACCTGCTGCTGTCTCCTTTTGTGCTGTACATACACCCCACACCATACAAACCCATCTGTCTCCTCCTGCGGTGTACATACACCCCAGGTGGCTTTGGGGGCCCCTCTACCTCACCCGCTGCCCTGGGGGCCCCCCCAGTACCCGCGGGGGCCCCCACGAAGACAATAGATGTATCGACCCCAGCAAACCTGGCGCTGCTGTATCGTCTCTCTGGTGACCTGAACCCTCTGCATGTAAGATAGAAATATAAATACTTCTT
>NW_013574596.1:1688-1865 GCF_000499745.2 Eimeria mitis | reverse complement strand
GCTGCTGCTGCTGCTGCTGCTGCTGCTGCTGCTGCTGCTGCTGCTGCTGCTGCTGTTGCTGTTGCTGCTGGTTCTGCTTGTGCTGCTGCTGCTTCTTCTGGTGATTCTGCCACTTTTGCTGCTAATTCTACTGTTTCTGCGTGCGCGCTGCTGCTGCTGCTGTTGCTGCTGCTGCTG
>NW_013574596.1:1285-1588 GCF_000499745.2 Eimeria mitis | reverse complement strand
GCTCTGCACTCTGGGGATCGCCACGAGAAGTAAAGAAAAAGGAGACAGATAGAGGAGACACCTTACACACGCACTGCAGCAGCAGCAGCAGCAGCAGCAGCAGCAGTAGCAGCAGTAGCAGCAGCAACAGCAGAAGCAGCAGTAGCAGCAGCAACAGCGGTAGACGCACTGTAGAAAAGACAGACAAAATATACACGCAAAACAGATGCACAAACACACAGCAGCAGCAGCAGCAGCAGCAGCAGCAGCAGCATCTGTGGCAGCAGCAGAAGCAACTGCAGCAGCAGCAGTAGCAAGGCTGCT
>NW_013574596.1:405-1185 GCF_000499745.2 Eimeria mitis | reverse complement strand
GCTCTGCACTCTGGGGATCGCCACGAGAAGTAAAGAAAAAGGAGACAGATAGAGGAGACACCTTACACACACATTGCAGCAGCAGCAGCAGCAGCAGCAGCAGTAGTAGCAGCAGTAGCAGCAGTAGCAGCAGAAGCAGCGGTAGCAGCAGCAACAGCGGTAGACGCACTGTAGAAAAGGCAGACAAAATATACACGCAAAACAGATGCACAGACACACAGCAGCAGCAGCAGCAGCAGCAGCAGCATCTGTGGCAGCAGCAGAAGCAACAGCAGCAGCAGCAGTAGCAACGCTGCTGCTGCTGCTGCTGCAGCTCGTGTCGGTGTTAGCTGTATAATATATTGCTGCTGCACTGAGAGAAGAGAAGAGCCAAAGTAGAGAAAAAAAGGAGACAGGAGACAGAGTGTATATGTATCCGTATTTTTTGTGTGTGTGTGTGTGTGTTGCTGCTGCTGCTGCTGCTGCTGCTGCTGCTGCTGCTGCTGCTGCTGGTGCTGCTGCAGTTATAATAAAAGAAATACTAAAAGGGGAGCCGCAGCAGGTGGGCTGTGTCTGCTGCCGCTTCACAAACCCCACAACTCCCGGGGATCGTCTCCGCGTGTGTCTGTGGCAGACAAACCCCACAACTGTCTCCTTTCAGGTTTTTAATTTATCTAATAAAAACTCTGTTGTTATAGATAGGGGATATATGCAACTCAAACAACAAAAGGAGACAGCTAAACTCTAATACTTTTACTAAAAAAAAAAACACACACAGCAGCAGATGAAGGAGATACTGCT
>NW_013574596.1:0-305 GCF_000499745.2 Eimeria mitis | reverse complement strand
TGCTGCTGCTGCTGCTGCAGCTCGTGTCGGTGTTAGCTGTATAATATATTGCTGCTGCACTGAGAGAAGACAAGAGCCAAAGCAGAGAAAAAAAGGAGACAGGAGACAGAGTGTATATGCATCAGTATTTGTTGTTTGTGTGTGTGTGCGTTGCTGCTGCTGCTGCTGCTGCTGCTGCTGCTGCTGCTGCTGCTGCTGGTGCAGTTATAATAAAAGAAATACTAAAAGGGGAGCCGCAGCAGGTGGGCTGTGTCTGCTGCCGCTTCACAAACCCCACAACTCCCGGGGATCGTCTCCGCGTGTGT
>NW_013574595.1:836-2995 GCF_000499745.2 Eimeria mitis | reverse complement strand
TTCTTCATTTTCCATTTCATATTACATCCGTAGGAGTTGACTGACAGCAGAAACCCCTCCACGACGCCCCCGGGCGCTCGCCGTCAGCCGTGTGGGGGGCAGTGTCCATCTGCTTAAGTTGCCGAACCAGAGCGTCTAGCTTGTGTGATACATGAACTCTCTTTAATTTTTATGCCAAAACCACAAAGTTTTTACCCGTGCGCCTCGATAGGGACCTCTCAATGGCCCACATAAGTTTCCTCGGCTCCTCTCTGAGATAGACGAGGCTGAGGGCCCCAGAACTATTCAGATGTTCGTTCAAGTTCAGTTTCTGATTGAAGTTTTCTACGGAGTGCTGTATTTTCCATCCAATACTCTTCGTTTCAATACATTTGTGCTATGCATCAGAGGTGGAACAGTGGACTTGGGGCTGCGTGTGGGTTGTGGTGGTGCTGCAGGTGTTGCTGCGTCCGTGCAGCGCCTTTTCCTCGGCGTTTCTGCCGTCGATGATGCGGTGACTTTGGAGGAGGCGGGTGTTGAGGAGGTAGGAGAAGCAGCGTTTTTTCTTTCTTTCTAGCTGCATGAATTGTGGATATTTCGTCCAGCCTTGTGTATAAAATATATGTATATATCTAATGTTTATGTATTGTATATAGAATGTGTACTTATATAGTGCATATGCTTACATAGAATTTATAAAATGTGTATGGCAGTATCTTTTGTTGATGACATCTCAGATAGGGACATCTGACAATGAGGAGTCATAATTTATTCGCTAATTTATCTGAAGAAAGGAAACTGCCATGAAATATATATATTGTTCATGTTTTTTACATCTCCAGTGGTTTATGTGGATGGTGCGTGTTGCTCCTCGATGAGTAGTGTGTGTTCGTTGCGGCCTCGGCAATGCCTTTTGTTGATGACATCTTAGATAGGGACATCTGACAATGAGGAGATGTATTTTTTTCGCTAATATGTCTGAAGGAGGACAGTTGCCGAGGCTGCCGAGCTTTGTATATATATATATATATATATATATATATATATATATATATATATAGTTGTGCTGTATACCAGCTGATGTTGTTTTCTTTTTCTATTCATAAGTCTCATTAAGTTCTCTTGCTTGGTTTGTTTGTACTGTCATAATGACATAGAACCCTAGAGCATACAGCTGAACGGGGTCAAGCGGATATGAAAGGTAAAGAGTTTTGTGTGTGGGTGTTCATTCAACTTTTTCAATAGGAGTCGACTCTGTTCCAAAGCCTGGAGCTGCTGGGTGCTGGCAAGAAGCGCAAGAGAAAGACCTACACCAAACCTAAGAAACAGAAACACAAGAACAAAAAGGTTAAACTTGCGGTATTGAAATTCTATAAAGTCGATGACAACAACAACGTCACCAGGCTGCGCAAAGAGTGCCCATCGAAGACCTGCGGCAGCGGGGTCTTCATGGCTCAGCACGAGAACCGCAACTACTGCGGCCGCTGTGGCATTACTTATATTCTGCAGGCAGGGGGTGACCACTAAAAATACGCGTAGAGCGCAGTCTGTCAGTACACCCGAGTAGTGCTAAGGTTTACCGAGATGGCTTCAAGTAGAAGCGTCGTCCCATAACAAATTTTTTATGGGTTTCGGCAACCTGCCATGCAATTCAACACTTCCTTATTTAACTTTTACTGAATACACCCGCGCGTTCACTGTTGCATCCCGCTCCCTCGAGCTTTATACTTTACTGTAGTATAATATATTCGACTGTAGCAACGTTTTGCTCCCGCGAGGGGTTGGGCTGTCGTTACAAACTCATAGACATGGTAGAGTAGGCTGCTGCAGGCTCATATACACTATAGCAGCGCGTAGAGCTGGCCCCAGTTTTTATTGAGACTTAGTCTAGAACGTGACGAGATATATTATTACTAACGACACCGCCAGAGGATTCCTCGACTGCTCCGTAGCAATATAGTACATTTAGGGTGCTGGCTGCAACACCGCAAATTAGGGCTACGGGTGGGCAACAGAGGTTTTTCATGAATTATAAAATAGTAACAAGGACGTCGATGCAGAAAAAGAATTTCAGCTCAAGAAGAATGCGAGCAATCCGGCATCTGCAGTGACACTGTGACACGGCGGGGGGCCCACGCGGGACCGCCCGGTCAGCTGCTGTACCTGGAGGTGTTTATCCT
>NW_013574595.1:0-736 GCF_000499745.2 Eimeria mitis | reverse complement strand
ACAGAGGTTTTTCATGAATTATAAAATAGTAACAAGGACGTCGATGCAGAAAAAGAATTTCAGCTCAAGAGGAATGCGCGCAATCCGGCATCTGCAGTGACACTGTGACACGGCGGGGGGCCCACGCGGGACCGCCCGGTCGGCTGCTGTACCTGGAGGTGTTTATCCGCACTCCAATCCTTCCAGAACTTAAATATATTTGTATATTTAGATATATAAAATGATGAAGCCTCGCCTGTCATCGTGGAGTTTAGTCGCAACTGCCCGCCTGTCGACTGCGCTGCGGCGGTCGATTCAAGGCAGCTGGGTAGCACCCAGGTGTTGTTGTTCCCTCTCCCTTCTGAGGGAATCTTTACTCTTAAACAATGAATACAAGTCAGCGGGCGTATGGTCCCCAGGCTCACAACAGTTGCGATGTATTACAAATGCTCGAAAGACCGACGGGGCTGCCGAAGGCCCAGGTACAGACAGCAAAGGAATCCCGCCAAATGCTACAAAACTCGTGAAACAGCTGAGGGAACGCACATCCGTGAGTATGGGTCTGTGTAAGAAGGCGCTTGAAGAGTCGAATTGGGTACGTTTTTTCCTGTACGTTCCTTGTTGCTGCAGCATCAGTAGTGTGAACGTGAGTGTAAGTGTAGAGTACTAACTCTTGACGCCAAGATACGTTTCACTCTGCATTTTAATCTTCATACTGCTTATGGTTGACGTGGATGTTTGTTCGTCGGTGACGCAG
>NW_013574594.1:2584-3086 GCF_000499745.2 Eimeria mitis | reverse complement strand
CTGCAGAAGAGTCAGAACCGGTTGCTTCCGTCACGCTGCTGCCGCTCTGTGGTCGTTCTGCTGCTGCTGTATCTGAAGGCCCTGCTGCTCCTGCTGTTTCTGCTGCTGCTGCTGCTGTTTCTGCTGCAGCAGCATTCTGAGATGTCGCTGTGGCTGCTAGATCTTCTTGGGGTGTATGTACACCCCCCGGGTGCCTCAAACCCTTCGTTGCTGCGGCAGAAGGAGGGCTAGGGTTTAGGGTTTCTGGGGGGCTCTGCTGGGCTTCACATATATCATCTTCTGCTGCTTGTTGAGGATACAGAAACCTGCGTGCAGCAGCACGCCACCCTCTGTCGCTCGGCATGGTGGTATGGATACGTGGGTATAAAGGGGGGGAAACAGATGAAAAAGAGGAAAAAGAAGAAGAATAAGAAGAATAAAGAAGAAAGAAAGAAGAAAAAGAAGAAAAAAAGAGAAAATATAAACTGAATACACAGAAGAACTAAAACAGCTGGTGAGCATG
>NW_013574594.1:1786-2415 GCF_000499745.2 Eimeria mitis | reverse complement strand
GGGCGGTAAGCACGTGCATATTTGGGGTGTATGCGCAGCTCATGGAACAAGAAAGAAGAAAAAAGAAGCAAAAAAGACAGTTTTATTAGGAATATATACTCCTTTTACTGATTTAAACATAAAAATAAACTTCTTTTTTATGATGATTCCGTCGACAATACAAAAAAACACCAACAAGCGAACAACACCCACCGCCAGCTGCTGGGTTTCTAGGGGTGTGGCTTGGTGATGCGTGTTTGGGGTGTATGTACACCCGAAGTTTTTTTTTTTTCTTTATTTTTTTTTTAAATATAAATACTACACGTAAAACAACACATAAAACACCCAAAGCATTCAATATAATGCTCTACACCGCATACACACAACCACCACAAAACCCTAAACCCTAAACCCTCACCGATAGTTCATATCGATCAGCTAGCTGTAAACCTCTCTCTAAAACCCTAAACCCTCAGGCCTCAACAAACCACACACCCATCAACTTAAACATATAAACCCTAAACCCTAAACCCTAAACCCTAAACCCCAGTCTACACACATATCATGCCCCCCTCTCTCTCGTCTCCTCCTTCGTTGACCCCCCCAACAACAGCACAAACCCTAAACCCTAAACCCTAAACCCTAAACCT
>NW_013574594.1:809-1686 GCF_000499745.2 Eimeria mitis | reverse complement strand
CTAAACCCTAAACCCTAAACCCTAAACCCCAGTCTACACACATATCATGCCCCCCTCTCTCTCGTCTCCTTCGTTGACCCCCCCAACAACAGCACAAACCCTAAACCCTAAACCCTAAACCCTGTAAACCCTAAACCCTAAACCCTCTAAACCCTAAACTTAGTTGTTATGTCGCTAGCTGTATGTACACAGCAGCTGGAGGGGGCGGGGGCCCTCAGGTGTATAGCGGTGTACAGTTCATCTTTTGTTGTTGGTTCTTTACTTGTTTTATTTTCTGTATTTTCTTTGTTTTGTTTTTTAGTTTTTTATTTTATTGCTTCTTTATTTATTTATTTAGGGTTTAAGCTCTCTCTGCATCGTCGACGTGTTTTTCTTTTTTTGTTTGTTTTTTTCTTCTTGTTTGTTGTGCGTTTTCTACTCAGTATAATAAAATAAAATAAAATATAAAAAAAAAAAATAATAAAATAAAATAAAATAAAATAAAATAAAATAAAATAAAATATAAAAAGATAATATAAAAAAAACAAAAATATTTTTTTTTTTTTTGTGTTGTATTACTTTATATTGTATCGATTTATCTTAAAATAAAATAAACAACAAAATAAAATAAAATAAAAAATAAAATATAATAAAAGAACAAAATAATAATAAACAGATAAACAAACAAAAAAACAAACAAAAACAAATTAAAAAAGCAAACAAACAAATAAACAAACGGACAAATAAACAAAAAAACAAACAAATAAACAAAAGAAAAACACACAAAAAACAAACAAACAAATAGACAAACAAATAAACAAATAAATAAATAAACAAGTAAACAAATAGATAAACAAACAAACAAACAAACAAATAAATAAAAAAACAAACAAGCAAG
>NW_013574594.1:0-709 GCF_000499745.2 Eimeria mitis | reverse complement strand
AAATAAACAAGTAAACAAATAGATAAACAAACAAACAAACAAACAAATAAATAAAAAAACAAACAAGCAAACAAATAAATAAATGAATACATAAACTAATTAAACAGCCTCTATACACCTCTTTATGATTTTTTAATGTTATCTTTTGAGGGGGGCCCCCCTGGGGGCCCCCAGGGGGGCCCCCAGGGGGGGCCCCCGGGGGCCCCCTCCTATTGAACCGGAAGTGCGCATGCATCAGCTGCAGCAGCAGCAACTGCTGCACCTGCAGCAGCCGCAGCAGCAACTACAGCAGCAGCTGCAGCAGCAGCAGCTACATTAGTGGCTGCTGCAGCAGCAGCAACTCCATCAGCAGCAACTCCAGCAGCAGCTGCAGCAGCAGCAGCTACAGCAGCAGCAGGAGCAACTACATCAGCAGCAGCTGCGAGTTAAACTATAACAGTAGGATATTTTTGTTTTCTTCTTTCTCTGCATGCATGCAGCGCCTCCTGCAGCCTCAGTACCCTTCTCCCCCCAAACTCAGCACCAAACCCATCCACCCAAACCCCTGGGGGCCCCCCTCCAGGGGGCCCCCTTGGGGGCCCCCCAGCAGCAGAGGGGCCCCCAAGGGGGGGCCCCCCTGCCTCATGGGGGGCCCCTGCGTGGTGGGGGCCCCCCTGAAGGGGGGGCCCCTTAGCGGGGGCCCCCTCATGGGGGGCCCCCGCGGGGGGGG
>NW_013574593.1:3308-3627 GCF_000499745.2 Eimeria mitis | reverse complement strand
CTGCTGCAGCAACCACCAACTGCTGCAGCAAGACACACGACGAGCTCCCAGCCCCCCCGCAGCTTTTCTCCGCGCTGCACTTCACTGTCGACCCGCAGCAGCAGCAGCAGCAGCAGCAGCAGCCGGAAGACGAAAGTATAGGAGGGCCTCGTGCAGTCACCACCAAGCAGCTGCTGCTGCTGCTGCGGCTTCTGCGTAGACTGGCTGTGCTGCAGCAGAGTGTTGGGGCCCTCGCAGCAGCAGATGCTATTGGCTGCGTTCTCTCCGTCGCTCTGGGGCGAGACACACACTGCAACCGCTGCAGCAGCAGCAGCAACAG
>NW_013574593.1:2662-2784 GCF_000499745.2 Eimeria mitis | reverse complement strand
GCAGCAGCAGCAGGTATCGCGGCAGCTGGAGGTTCCGTGCTGAGGCACTGAAGACATTGGGGGGTCTTCTGTCGCATGCAGAACTGATGCAGCTCTTCTTGGCTGCAGGGGGCACGGCTCCT
>NW_013574593.1:2133-2465 GCF_000499745.2 Eimeria mitis | reverse complement strand
GCTGCTGTAAGCAGCAGCTGCAGCGAGCTGCTGCAGCTAGTTTCTCCTGCTTCTCCAGCAGCAGCAGCAGGAGGGGGAGATGCAGCAGCAACAGGGAAAGAGGAGACAGTAAAGAAAGAGATGGAGACAGACACACAAACGGAGACAACTGTCTCCGATCCTCTTGCAGCCTTATCTTTTGCTGCAATCAAGTCGAGCCGCAGCACAGCAGCAGCAGCAGCAGCAGCAGCAGCAGCAGCAGGAGCAGGAGCAGCAGGGGGGGGGAAAGGGACAGGTTCAAAGGAGTGGCAGCTGCTGCTGCTCGATGGAGACAGCAGAATTGCTGCTGCTGC
>NW_013574593.1:1787-1875 GCF_000499745.2 Eimeria mitis | reverse complement strand
TGATGCACTGGAGAGGTGTCTCCTGCTGCTGCAGGAGGTCTCCCTCCCCCCCCTCAGTGCCGCTTCTCGCGTCGATGATGCGCTAGAG
>NW_013574593.1:1355-1687 GCF_000499745.2 Eimeria mitis | reverse complement strand
TGATGCACTGGAGAGGTGTCTCCTGCTGCTGCAGGAGGTCTCCCTCCCCCCCCTCAGTGCCGCTTCTCGCCTCGATGATGCGCTAGAGGTTAGCAGCAGCAGCAGCAGCAGCAGCAGCAGCAGCAGTAGCAGCAGCAGCAGCAGCAGCAGTGGCAGTAGCAGTAGCAGCAGCAGCAGCAGTAGCAGTAGCAGCAGTAGCAACGGCAGCAGCAGCTGCATGTTGTAACGCTGATGCGTGTCTTGATGGGGTGTCTCCTTTTGTCTCCGTTTGTCTCCTTTTGTCTCCCTTTCTCTCCTGTTGTCTCCCTATCTCACTGTCTCCTGTCTCTCTT
>NW_013574593.1:532-1255 GCF_000499745.2 Eimeria mitis | reverse complement strand
CAGCAGCAGCAGCAGCAGCAGCAGCAGCAGTAGCAGCAGCAGCAGCAGTAGCAGCAGCAGCAGCAGCAGTGGCAGTAGCGACAGTAGCAGCAGTTGAGTGTTGTTTGTTTTTTCGTGTCTCCTTTTGTCTCCTTTTGTCTCCTCTGTCTCCTCCTGTCTCCCTTTTGTCTTTTGTCTTTTTATGTCTCCTTTTGTCTCCTTTTCTCTGCTTCTGTCCCCCTCTCTTTGTGTCTCCTTTTGTATCCTTTTCTCTCCTTCTGTCTCCTTTTGTCTCCTTTTGTCTCCTTTTGTCTCCCTCTCTCACTGTCTCCTGTCTCCTTTTGTCTCCTTGTGTCTCCTTTTGTCTCCTTTTGCTGCAGGCGGAGATTTCTTTTGGCTTTCACAAACGCTGCTGGGCTGCATGCGGTTTGTCTCTGCTGCACTGCAGCAGACTGCCTCTGTTTATGCTGCGCTTCATGAGCAGCAGCAGCATTTGTCTGTGTCTTGCTGCTGCTGCATGCGCAGCAAGAAGGAGACTCGAGGCCCTTCCGGGGCCCCCAGCAGCAGACCTGCGGCTGCTTGCTGCTCTCCGGCTGCTGCTGCAGGCTGTCTCCTCATGCAGCAACGGTGTCTCCTTTTTGCTGCACCCACAGGGAAACGTTCTGCTGCAGCAGCAACAGCAACAGCAGCAGCAGCAGCAGCTGCTGCAGCAGTTGCTGCGAGACCTTGACACCTGCAGCGGCC
>NW_013574593.1:0-432 GCF_000499745.2 Eimeria mitis | reverse complement strand
GCATTTGTCTGTGTCTTGCTGCTGCTGCATGCGCAGCAAGAAGGAGACTCGAGGCCCTTCCGGGGCCCCCGGCAGCAGACCTGCGGCTGCTTGCTGCTCTCAGGCTGCTGCTGCAGGCTGTCTCCTCATGCAGCAATGGTGTCTCCTTTTTGCTGCACCCACAGGGAAACGTTCTGCTGCAGCAGCAACAGCAGCAGCAGCAACTGCTGCAGCAGTTGCTGCGAGACCTTGACACCTGCAGCGGCTTGCTGCTGCAGCGCCACGCGGTGTTAGACGGGCAGCTACCTGCTGCTGTTGCTGCAGCAGTGCAGCAGCAGCTGCAGCAGCAGCAGCAACGAGGCCTCGCAGCGGGACCAGGCAGCTGCAAGAGTCTCCCCTCCAACAGCACAAACAGCAGCAGCAGCAGCAGCAGCAGCAGCAGCAGCAGCAGCA
>NW_013574591.1:2525-3177 GCF_000499745.2 Eimeria mitis | reverse complement strand
CTAGCTAGCTAGCTAGCTAGCTCTGCGCATGTTGCTAGCTAGCTGCCTGCCTAGCTAGCTAGCTAGCTAGCTAGCTAGCTGGCTAGCTAGCTGGAAACCAAAGTAGTTACAGCTCACTAGCCTCTAGCTAGCCAGCTGGCCAGCTAGCTAGCCAGCTGGGTACCTAGCTAGCTAGCTAGCTAGCTGGCAAGCTAGCTAGCTAGCCAGCCGGCTAGCTAGCTAGCTAACTAGCTGGCTAGCTAAATGGCTAGCTAGCTTGCTCGCTACGTTGCTGAGTGCCCCTGGCACGCATCCACCTCCGCGTCGGCCCCTGACGCACCTCTCAAAGCTAGCCAGCTAGCTGCACAGCTAGCTAGCTAGCTAGCTAAATTGCTAGCTAGCCACCTAGCTAGCTAGCTAGCTAGCTAGCTAGGTAGATAGACAGCCTAGCTTATCTCTCCGCTTGATTCGTTCAGTCGTCGAGGGCCTCCAACTCCTGAAGAGCAACCACACCCGTAACACCTCTCTAGCTCGCTAGCTAGCTAGCTAGCTAGCTAGCTGCGTTGTTTAGCTGGCTGGCTAGCTACATTGGGTGCCGGCTAGCTAGCTATCCAGCTAGCTATACGAGTTTGCGCTCTCCTGCTATCTAGCTAGCTCTATAAGTTCGTTCTAT
>NW_013574591.1:2149-2425 GCF_000499745.2 Eimeria mitis | reverse complement strand
GCTATACGAGTTTGCGCTCTCCTGCTATCTAGCTAGCTCTATAAGTTCGTTCTATCTAGCTAGCTAGCTAGCTATCAAGCTAGCCAGCTCACCGGTGCCAAGTCCTCCATAAAGAGCTGGGGTTTAATTGGGTTAGCGTTGTGTTTGTTGTTTGTTTCTTTTTCTTTTTCTTTTTCTGTTGAGAAATCGATTTCTCTTTTTTCTGTTTGGCTTGCTGCTGGTGACGTGCTGCTGCTCGTTGCTGCCTCCTCCTCACCCTCAGCAGCCTATATATAT
>NW_013574591.1:1308-1896 GCF_000499745.2 Eimeria mitis | reverse complement strand
AATATAAATATAAATATAAATATAAATATAAATATAAATATAAATATAAATATAAATATAAATATATATAAATATATATAAATGTAAATATAAATGTAAATATAAGTATAAATATAAATATAAATATTTATATAAATATAAATATATATACAAAAAAGAAAAAAAACAAAAGGGAACAAAAACAAGAAATAACAAAAACAAAAAATAAAAACAACAAAAAATAAAAAAAACAAAAAAGAAAAAGAAAAAACAGAGAAGACAAAAAAGAATAAAAACATGAACGAATAAAAACAAAAAATAAAAACAAAAAAGAATAAAAAGAATAAAGAAAAAAAAAGGAATAAAAAGAAAAAAGAAAAAGAAAAAACAAAGAATAAAGCAAACGAGAATAAAAGAAAAAGAAACAACAAAGAAGAACAAAAACAAAAAATAAAAAAAATAAAAAAGCAGAAAATAAAAAGAAAAGACAAAGAAGAACAAAGGCAAAAAATGAAAACAAAAAAGAAAAACAAAAAAAAAATAAAAAAAAAAAAAAAGAGTAAAAACAAAAACTAAAACCAAAAAAGAAAAAAAACAAAAAATAAAAAT
>NW_013574591.1:971-1296 GCF_000499745.2 Eimeria mitis | reverse complement strand
AAAAAAAAAAAAAAAAAAAAAAAAAAAAAAAAAAAAAAAAAAAAAAAAAAAAAAAAAAAAAAAGAGAAAGTACCTGTATTTCTTCTTCTTGCTGCTGCTGCTGATAGTCCTCTTCATCTGCTGCTCCCTCACAATCAACAAATAAATCAGGATTATAAGAAAACAGATCTCTGCCTGTTAGGTTTTTATTTGCTGCTGCTGCTGCTGCTGCTGCTGCTGCTCCTCCTGCTGCTGCTGCTGCTGCTGCTTTCTTCTTCTCTGCTGCTGCTGCTGCTGCTGCTGCTGTCTCCTTTCTCTTCGCCTTCCAGGCAGCAAACGTCTCCGG
>NW_013574591.1:0-661 GCF_000499745.2 Eimeria mitis | reverse complement strand
CTTCTTCTTCCGTTTTTATCACGTACCCTAAACACAAACCCTAAACCCTAAACCCTAAACCCTAAACCCTAAACCCTCGATCAAACTAACCCCTAAACCTCTGCCCCGTAAAGGCAAACCCTCAAGCATACAGACAAACCCTAAACCATAAACCCTAAACCCTAAACCATCCTTCCTACCCCACCCCGAAACCCTCAACCCCACCCTCACCCCCCAAACCCTAAACCCTAAACCCTAAACCCTAAACCCTAAACCCTAGTAAACATACCCAGAAAAAGCCAATATCTATATTTGCAGTTCTCTCCTCCATCAGGACAAACCCAAAACCACCCATATACCCCTACCCTCTAAACCCTAAACCCTAAACCCTTCTCTAAACCCCAAACCCTCGCCCAAACCCTAAACCCTAAACCCTAAACCCTCGAACCTCACCCGGGGGCAAACAATGTCTATATTTACAGTTGTCTCCTCCATTGGGACAAACCCAGAACCAGCCGTATTGTTTTTTTTCTACTAAACCCTAAACCCTTCTCTAAACCCTAAACCCTCGCCCAAACCCTAAACCCTAAACCCTAAACCCTAAACCCTCGCAACTCACCCGGGGGCAAACAATGTCTATATTTGCAGTTGTCTCCGCCATTGGGACAAACCCAGAACCAGC
>NW_013574590.1:2596-2863 GCF_000499745.2 Eimeria mitis | reverse complement strand
CCGCTCCCTATGCAGGGGTAGCTGCTGCTGCTGCTGCTGCTGCAACTGAGGCAGTTGCTGCTGCTGCTGCTGCTACCGCTGCTGCTGCAGCTGCGGCTGCTGCTCTTGCTGTTGTTGCTGCTGCTAGAGATACCTGGGTATAAAGTTAGAGCCAGAAGACCAAATGCTGCTGCAGTGAGCTGCGCAGACACTGGAGAAGCAGCAGTGGAGCGCACAGCAGCAGCAGCAGCAGCAGCAGCAGCGGCAGCAGCAGCAGCAGCAGCAGCA
>NW_013574590.1:1336-2496 GCF_000499745.2 Eimeria mitis | reverse complement strand
AAGATCCCGCTCCCTATGCAGGGGTAGCTGCTGCTGCTGCTGCTGCTGCAACTGAGGCAGTTGCTGCTGCACATACACCTCAAAGGAACATACACGACTCACCCAAATTTAGTTTTAACGAAAGAAATACAAATGAAGAACATTGCTTCCTATTCTGGGGCTGGCAAGCTGTAGTGTAAGCGCAGCAGCAGCAGCAGCAGCAGCAGCAGCAGCAGTTGCTGCTGCTGCTGCTGCTGCTGCTGCTGCTGCTGTTGCTATGTTTCCTCTGCTGTTTCGGTGGCTCTTGCTGCTATTGCTGCATTATATATATTTGTGTATTTATATTTATTTTTATTTTTATTTTATTTCTCTCTTTCTTTGTCTTTCTATTCTGCTGCTGCTCTGCTGCTGCAGCAGCCAGCATAAGTGAGCGTTGTAGGGGGGCCGACAGCAGCAGCAAACCCTAAACCCTAAACCCTAAACCCTAAACCCTAAACCCTAATTCTTTTATTAGAATAAAAGGGAAAATAGAGAACATGAGGATCCTACTTATTTGGTCTTAACACCTTTATTTTGTGTGTAGTTTGCTGCTGCTGCTGCTGCTGCTGCTGCTGCAGCTGCAGCAGCAGCAGCAGCAGCAGCAAACGACAAAGTAGAAAAGAATAAAACAGAAATTGTTGTGTGGGGTCTAGCTTGCGGTGTATGTGGAGGTTTTTATGTTGCTGCAGTGTAGTGTATTCTTTTGCTGCTGCTGCTGCTGCTGCTGCTGCTGCTGCTGCAGCTGCCTATACACCGCAGCAACTCGTATTTGTTTGTTGCTTTATAGCAAGCATATAAACAAAAGAACAAACTATAGTTTTATTGTTTTATATATTTATTATTTATTTATTTATTTATTTTTTTATTTTATTATATATCAATCAGCTGTCTATACACCCCAAATTTCTGCTTCCTCTGCGGCTCCTCTGACCCTGATCTGCTGCTGCTGCTGCTGCTGCTGCTGCTGCTGCTGCAGCAGCAGCAGCTGCTGCTGCTGCTGCTGCGTTATATTTGCTGCTGCTGCTGCTGCTGTGTTGTATTTGCTGCTGCTGCTGCTGCTGCGTTGTACTTGTTGCTGCTGCTGCGTTGTACTTGTTGCTGCTGCTGTTTCGTTGTATTTGCAGCAGCTGCTGCCGTGAAAC
>NW_013574590.1:0-1239 GCF_000499745.2 Eimeria mitis | reverse complement strand
TATATATATATATATATATATATATATATATATATATGTGTAGCAATTTCTGTATAAACAAGAAGAATACAGAGCCGTTGCCTCTGTGTTAGTTATTTATATTTATTTATTTTGTTTATTTTATTTATTTATTTTATCATACTATATATGTGTATATGTTATATATATATATATATACATATATATATATATACATATATATATATATATATATGTATATATATGTACATATATATATGTATATATATATTTATTTTTTATATAATACCATAGTTTATTACTAGTAAAATTATATAATAAAAACAATACAATAACATAAAATAATTATATTATATTTTTTTATTATATTTTATATTATTATATTATATATATTATTATAATATATGTTTTTATTATATTATATAATAAAATATAATATAATAATATATTATATAATAAAAATATAATATAATAAAATATAATATAATAAAAATATAATATAATATAATATAATATAAAAATATAATAGTTTTTATTTTATTTATTATATAAAATAATAGCGTAGAAAATATGCATATAGAAATAATAATATAATATAAAATATATATAATATAATAATATATAATATAATAAAAAAATATAATATAATAAAAAAATATATAATAGTAGTAATATATATTATATAATAATATATAATAGATATTACATTATATATTAACATTATATACTATATTATATTTTATATTATATAGTATATATTATATTATATATTATATATTATATTATATTATATATTATATATTATTATTATATTATATTTATTTATTATATATTATTATTATATTATATTTATTTATTATATTATATATCTTTTATTACTAAACAAAAGAAAAAAAATAAGTAAAAAATAAAAAAAAAAAATAAATAAATAACAAAGACAGAGGCATCGGCTCTGTCTTCTTCTTGTTTATACAGAAACTGCTTATTTATTTATTTTATTTTATTTTAATTTATTTATTTATTTTATTTATTTTTTTTTTTATTTATTTTATTTTATTTATTTTTTTATTATTTGCTGCTGATTGATGCAGCTCATAGAATACGTTTTTATTTATTTTTCTGTTGCTGCTGCTGCTGCTCTCTGCTGCTGCTGCCGCTGCTGCACTCTGCTGCTGCTGCTGCACTCTGCTGCTGCTGCAGCATAATGCTGCTGCTGCAGCACACTGCCTAAATATATATATATATATATATATATATATA
>NW_013574589.1:572-2909 GCF_000499745.2 Eimeria mitis | reverse complement strand
TATATATATATATATATATATATATATATATATATATATATATATATATATATATATATATATGCAGTATGATACATCATTGAGAAGCACAGTATGCAGCAATAGACAAGTAGAGAACAAACTTGAGAAACGTATCACCTAGCCAGCAATGATATGGTCGGCGCGGCATCCAGGGTTTTCTTCTTGCACGGAGCACCCCACGCGCATTCACCTTGCTTCCTCACTACTCCAACAACGCCCTAAGAACATAGACCACGCAGGATTCAATTTTTGTTTTAATATGGAAATTCTACATACTTCCTTCATGCTCACAACTCGCAAGTCGTGTCTAGCTGGTTGATCGCCAGATCCAAGTAGGCTGGAACAGTCGAAAGTTGGACATAAAGTGTGCGGTGTGTTGTATATCTTGGGTACATTGATCAAGGCTGTGAAACCAAGCTTCATTATCCCATGCACCTGGTAGGGTTGGCCTCTTGTGCGCACTTGCATGCATGTGAATGATCGGAAGAAGAAGCTCCAGTATAGAATACTTCCAAAAGCTAGTGTCGAACAAGGAGCGCAACTTAGGTCAGTTCCAGGCAAAAGAAGCAACAGCTTTGCTACGCCGCAGGTCGTGTATAGCGCTCCGAACGAAACACTGTCGTGCAGGAATTGCCTATCAAACGCTCATGCGCGGATAGTGCCACTAGCACAAAATAGCACGCCTTTGTAATGGTTATCTCAAAAACCCACAAGCTATTAATCCACACACACCATAGAGAATTAGCTTGCTCTAGCCCCAAATATTTAGCAACACGTAAATGACCTCCGTACAGCAATCTGACTCTTTACACCACAGCTATTACATTGTTGTTCTTTGTGCACTTTCAGACAAAACCTCTATGGCAGCGGATCCACAGCAATGGATATTGGCCTTACCTCTGACGACAAGCCTACTTAGCAAGCTCTTTGTATAATGGTCGGAAGAGAACCTCGTTGACACTGATATGTGCCGCCGATGTTCCCTTCACTGCAGTTTCATAATGTTGCACCGCGCGCTTCAGCCTTACAAGCTGGTTGTTCGCCATCTCCCACTCAGATAATTGCACGTTAAGAGGTATTAAATCAAGGAAATAGACTCGAAAAGGAGCCATATGAAATATAAAGCGGGCTTTTGCAGTCTAGGTTAAGAAATTTTGCTCTGTCTATGACCAAACATTGACGTGTGCTGACACGCTAACTACAGCAGACGCACGCAAGCAGACGCGCGTATGGTTTGTGTCGTGAAGGTTTTGTGATGCGCATATATCACTCGTGATAGACCCGCACACACAGCTTGCAACAATGCAAAGCCGCGTGCACGGAGACTTACTAACTGCAATTGTTCTTGCCCTCATTGCGTATCCGGTACATATGCATATATGGCAAGCCAAAGAGCGCAAAGGCAAATTATTTCCCATCACGCAGCCTTCTCGGCTCCGAGCCTGTTCACAGCAACACGAGCGACGTTACCAGCACTAACACCAAAGGTGTGAGCAGATGCCATTACACGCTGTAACACGCATCTTTCAGAGTGCCATTGCCGTAGCGAATGCTAATGATACCTTTGTTATTTGGAAGCCAGAGGCGATCATACATAGCAAGAAGCACGGGATACTTCTCTCAGATGAAGGTGCCGTTGGAAAAAGCACAGCATTGGCAAATGTCACTCGCCCAACGATTAAACTCAATGCAACCACGGCCGACGGAGTTCCAGAGAATATCTCATTGACATCTCCCATCGCAATTGCACAGAGCCGCAGGTCTTTGCAATAAGCTCCACATCTGTCATATGTTCGTCGCATTTGAGGCAGGAAACGAACTTCCTGTAGGCGCATTGAGTACTTCTCCAGTGTCTAAATACTGTGATCTCAATTCAAGTGTGGTTTTGTCGATTACCCGCTGGTGAGCTCCCTCAAAGATCGACAACGCAAGGATGATCGTATTAGTAGGTTTTGAAACAGTTGTATCAACGCGTAAGTGTCTCGAGAAAAGTCTCACCTACAATTGTAGTCACGTCCAGTTTCTCCCCACAATCATGACTGTTCATACTGACAAATATTAGCAACATTTCTTCAGTCATAACGTTAGCTTCTTGCCGCATTGTTCTACAACTGATATGCCGGGTACTAACGCAAAAGTGTTCCTGAAAATCTACAAGTATCATTTCTTCATCAATCCATTTGGTATCCGAGTCTTGTTAGTACTACGCACAAGCTGGCAGGTGAAGGTCCCTTCTCGGCAAGACTATGCGTGGAGACGCAGACTTCGCATATGCCAATTACCATTGCGCGCCAAGAACCCCCCTGAATAGGTGTT
>NW_013574589.1:0-272 GCF_000499745.2 Eimeria mitis | reverse complement strand
AATGCGCTTCTTTGCGCTGGTAAGCGATACAAAATGAACGAATATAAGCATAGGCTGGTTTCCATTCGATGGCGGAGTTGCCATAAATGTGGAAGGGACGTCCGTGTCGGATTGCCCAGCAAATAACACACAATGCAAAAGCCGCCGCCCGGCAGCCTCTTCACTATGCGTAAAGATGACGTGATTAGGTTTATAAGCCTTAAACAGGCAGTTTGGCTTATCAACCACTCACCCTGAAGGCCGACTATTCCACGGGAAAGGCTCGCAAAGCG
>NW_013574587.1:10627-11503 GCF_000499745.2 Eimeria mitis | reverse complement strand
CAGCAGCAGCAGCAGCAGCAGCAGCAGCAGCAGCAGCAGCAGCAGCAGCAGCAGCAGCAGCAGCAGCTGTGCTGACTTTTATACCTTAAAGGGGCCCCTGGCAGCAAACATGAGAGACCTGCAGCGACGCATTGAGTTAGTTGCTGCTTCTGCTGCTGTTGCTGCTGCTGCTGTTTTTCGTGCTGCTGCTGCTGCTGTGGCTTCAGCTGACCCTGCTGCTGCTGCTGCTGCTGCTGCTGCTGCTGCTGCTGCTGCTGTTATTATTGTCTTTATTGCTGCATTGATGCATTTGCTGCTGTTGCTGTTGCTCTTGCTGCTGCTGTTGCTGCGTCGATCTAACATCTGCTTCTGTTTCTGTTGCTGCTGCTGCTGCTGCTGCTGCTGCTGCTGCTGTGTCTCAGGACTGTGTCTGCGCATGCATGCGCCCTGCGGCGCTCCCTAGAAGAAGAGCAGCAGCAGCACGGCAGCAGCAACCCGGGGGGCTGGAGTTTGCTGCTGCAGCAGGAGCAGTTCGTCCGCCTTATGCAGCAGGAGCAGCAGCTGCTGCTGGAAATTCAGCAGCAGCAGCAGCAGCAGCAGCAGCAACAGCAGCAGCAGCAAGGAGGGTACACCAGCGATGTATCGGCAAACCGCATGAGAGCCAAGTCCCACGCAGGTATGCATAGCAGCAGCAGCAGCAGCAGCAGCAGAAATAGCAGCAGCAGCAGCAGCAGCAGCAGAAATAGCAGCAGCAACAGCAGCAGAAGTAGCAGCAGAAGTAGAAGCAGCAACAGAAGTAGCAGCAGCAGCAGCAGCAGCAGCAGCAGGAAGTGTTATTTAGGTCGTAGTGTTTGCTTGCTGCAGAGAAAGCTATAACTGATTTGTTGTTGCTGCTGT
>NW_013574587.1:701-1240 GCF_000499745.2 Eimeria mitis | reverse complement strand
AAAAAAAAAAAAAAAAGCAAAGACAAAGACAAAAGAAAATAAAAAAAATTAAAACAAATAAAAAGGCGAGACCAAATTAAAAAAATAAAAAGACAAAGACAAAGACAGCTCCAAGAAAGAATGAAAAGACAAAGACAACTCCAATAAAAAAAAAAATAAAAAAAAATAAAAAAGACAAAGACAAAGACAGCTACAAAAAAATAATAGAAAGACAAAGACAACTCCACAAAAATAAAAATACAATGACAAAGACAACACTAATAAAAAAGTAAAAAAACAAAGACAAAGACAGCACCAAAAAAAAAAGCAAAGACAAAGATAACTCGAAATAAAAAAATAAAAAGACAAAGCCAGAACCCAACAAAAAAATGAAAAGACAAAGACAGAGCCGAAAAAAAAATAAAAAGACAAAGACAAAACCAAAAAATAAAAATAAAAAGACAAAGACAGAGCCAAAAAAAAAAATAAAAAGACAAAGACAAAACCAGAAAAAAAAATAAAAAGACAAAGACAGAACCAAAAAAAAAAATAAAAAGACA
>NW_013574587.1:0-689 GCF_000499745.2 Eimeria mitis | reverse complement strand
AAAAAAAAAAAAAAAAAAAAAAAAAAAAAAAAAAAAAAAAAAAAAAAAAAAAAAAAAAACCTACCTGCCCGTTCTCTTGAAGGCCTCTAAGAAGGTGATGTCTCCAAACAAACGCTGCGAGGCGCAGACCCACGCCGCCGTGTCGCACATATATCTACACACAAAAAAAAATTATTTTTTTTTATATTTATATTTGTGTTTATGTTTATATATTTGTATTTATATTTATATTTATGTAGTTGTATTTATATTTATATTTATATATTTGTATTTATATTTATATTTATGTAGTTGTATTTATATTTATATTTATATTTATATTTATATTTATATTTATATTTATATTTATATTTATTTATATTTATATTTATATTTATATTTATATTTATATTTATATTTATATTTATATTTATATTTATATTCTATATTTATATTTATATTTATATTTATATTTATATTTATATTTATATTTATATTTATATTTATATTTATATAATTGTATTTATATTTATATATATATTTATATTTTTATTTATATTTATATTTATATTCATATATTTATATTTATATATTTGTATTTGTATTTGTGCGAAAACAAATACAAATACAAATATACAAATATAACAATAATAATACAATAACATTAAAGACAATGACAGTGTAAATAAACACAAAAAAACAATATATAT
>NW_013574586.1:1310-2910 GCF_000499745.2 Eimeria mitis | reverse complement strand
GTGGCAACAGTAAAATAATCCGCAACACGAGGCGTCCTTTTCGGAAGAATAGTGCTACTCGAAGCTGTTCACGACATACGGAAAGCATTTGGTGTGTGCCGCCGCCCGAAGGCGTGCCTCCCGTTTGTTTCTGTCTAATATGTTGGCGCTTGGTAAACCACAGAACGAGTAAAATAACCTACACATTCATGAATTGCACCCACACGGAGAATGGGGCAGCTTGGCCTGCCGCACCAACCCGCAGGCATCTGCTTGCGCTGCGTGCTCTGCTTCCTTTTGAGTTACGCAGTAGACATACAACAATCTACGTTCTCCGTTTTTCGTTCATACAAGTACCATAATTGTCCACGCAATAGGTAGTCGCGTCGTCACTTACAGGCCGCCGCCCGCCATTGCCGTTCGCCGCAGAAAAATTACCTTCATACCGAACCAGGCCGATCATCGTTACTACAGACGGTTCAACAGAAAATACAACGTAGTTGCTGCTGCTGCTGACAGCGTTTTGTGCTGTGCGTGTGCTGCCTAAATCCGTCTCTCAAATCATGTATAATGCCACGCTCTTTCTTCGCACACGCAGCTTCCAACACTGCAAAGCCCCACCACACTACGTCCCTTTAGTGAAGGGCACTGTTCGAGCAAGGCGAGCTCAAATTGAATCTGAAGCTGTAATCCCCAAAAGCAAGAAGCATGCACATCTACATCCATGCCTTTAATCAGGTAGCCGCAATCGCTAGCTAGTCCAGAACCCCATAGAGCAGATGGATCTGCTCCCAAGTGCATCATTTCTGAGGACCCAGCGCGATATCGCAGTGGAAAAGGACTCTTCCCCATGGCATCATTGTGCATAGGCTGTGTGATATTCCAGTCAAATCGCGTCTTGTCTTACGCTGGCCAGCACGCGCATACTGAAAAGCCGCAACAGCCGGCGCCTCTCATCTCGAATGGGCAAAAGCGTTGGTCCTGCTAAACGAGCTCCAGCTTCGCCTCAGGCTGGGTCAACACAAGGCAACATGCATGCATCTCTATATCCATGCCTTCAATCAGATGGCGTCAAGCGTTAACAGATCGATTTCCCCACAGATCTGATGAGACTTCTCCCCATTTCATACTTTCTTCGAAACCAGCGAGACACTGCAATGCAAGAGAACGCTCGCCTATACCGTGATCGACATAACCACACATTGCTCACACCTCCAGGCCGGTCGAATGGGGTTTGCGCCGGAAGAATAGCGCGACGCGAAACTGTTCGACACGCACGGAACATCTGGTGTGTCTGCAGCTCGATGGCGTGCTCGCTGCTTGCTCCTGTTTAATACGTTGGAGGGCTATTCACGGTTTGCTATGCGACACTGCGAACAAACAAAATAGCGTACACAATCATGAACTGCACCTAGTGGGATAGAGATAGAGCTGCGCGCACAAGTTGCATATTTCCCTAGTGCTCATGCATGGATATCCGCTGCCACTCCGCCAAATCCTGCGTCAACTCCTGGCGGCGGGATAACCTCACTTCAACAAAGGCTAAAGAACCAAGCTCACACTTTGAAACAACCCAGAGACGCGCAACGGGCTGCACGATGAGTCCTTCTCGAATGTGGTT
>NW_013574586.1:0-1268 GCF_000499745.2 Eimeria mitis | reverse complement strand
AGACGCACGGAAAACATCTGGTGTGTGTGCAGCCCGATGGCGTGCTCCCTGTTTGTTCCAAAATAATACGCTGGAGGGCTAAGAAGACTCTGCTGTGGGATACTGCGAACGAACAAGATAGCGGACACAATCATGAACTACACCCAGTTCAAGAACGGATCAGCTTGGCGTATCCCGCAGAATCAGAAACACCACCATGCGCTGCCGATTATGCCTCCTCGTGGGTTAACAACTACATACACAATGAGCAGTTGGTGGTGGTCGCATGGCCGACACCGTGTCTCCCTCGCTATTCCCGTTCGCCGCAGAACAACGACCTTCAACAACCTAGCCAAGCCCGTCATCACCACTCCAAAAGGTTCAACAGAAATCACGGTGTACTTGCTGCTGCTCCTTACAACGTATTGCACTGCACACTTGCTGGCTCACCAACTCAGTGCGATCCTATCGAACGCCAGCCCGTGCCTCACAAATGCAAGCCACAACGTCGAAACATCCTTCCCACTCGATACCAAAGAACAGCCCAGTTTCAGAAAAACAAGCTCACGCTTCCTCTCGCACTGTCCCTGCATGAATCTGCACGTGTAGACGTATACAACCAGGCCTGCCATCAGACGGCGCCAAATGCTGACGAGTCCACAACCCCACAGAGCACAGGCGTCTGCGTCCAACCGCGTACTGCCTGCGGGATACAGAACGGGTCGCAACCCAAAATGAAGCTTTCTACGCGGTAACCCCAGACATGCGCACACAAACTACATAATCCCGCAGTGCTCACACATGAAAGTCCGATACTGCTACTTCTCGTAGTACATCTGCGTCTCGAAAATTTTTGAGACGCACGGAAAACATTTGGTGCGTGCAGCCCAAGGACGTGCTCCGCGCTCTCACCTGCCTACTACTTCGAAGTGCAATGCACATAGTGGCGTGAGCCACGCAGAACGAACAAATAACGTACGCGTTCATCAACTGCGCCCACGCCGAAGACGAGGCAGCTTGGCGCATCTCCTCAAACGGGAGGCAACCGCCTCCGCCCCAAGTTGTGCTTCGTTTTGAGTTACACAGTAGCTCTACAATGATCAGCGTGCTCCGCGTTTCGTTCCTGCAATCACCATGTTTGGCCACACAACGTTCAGTAGTTGTTTCGTGACCGACCCGCCATCCGATATTCCCGTTCGTAGCGCAACAACTACATACAGGGTGTGTGGGCAGGTTTAGTTTGCAGTTTTCTTGATCCATTGTATGCTCCCTGGGTTGACTGTGGGTGA
>NW_013574585.1:949-2910 GCF_000499745.2 Eimeria mitis | reverse complement strand
AAAAAAAAAAAAAAAGAAAAACACAAACAAACAAACACACACACACACACACACAAACACAGGTACATATATTTTTTTTCGTGTGTATATGTTTTGTGTGTTGTGTATATTTTCAGTTTCTTTTGGTCTTAGTGAGGCTACTCTAACTCTTCCTTCTGGTGCTCGTGCATCTCTTCACTTTGACCCCAACAAAACAACTTTTATTGTTTTTCTATCTAAGCCTATAGATAAATGTTCAATAGAAGATATAAGAGAGGGGCTATATAAACATAAAAAAGAAATAAAACATAAACTGCAACAAACAGCTAAAAATTCTGAACTTAAAGAAGCTAGAAATGTTATAGAATGGAAAATAAAAGATATTCTCGTCGATGCTACGCATAAACAAATTATTAAATATGCTAAACAAAATAAACCCGTTATCTTCTCTGTCTCAGGTAATATAATATTTTATTTATTTTATTTTTTTTGTTCTTTTGGTTTGTTTAATTTATTTTGTTTATTTAGTTTGTTTGTTTTGTTTAATTTATTTAATTTATTTAATTCATTTAATTAATTTAATTAATTTAATTAATTTATGTCAGTTCATATATATATTTATAAGTTTTTATAGATATCGAGTGTATATCCTTATTTTTTGTTTTTGTTTGTTTCTGCTGTGCTTATGCATTGTTTGTGTATACAGCTGAAGCCCCCATAACCGAAGGTTCGTTAAAATTAGTTTTCTTTTTTTTTTCTTTTTTTTTTCATTTTTTTTCTTTTTCTTTTTTCTTTCTTTTTTTTTCTTTTTTTCCTTTTTCTTTTTTTTCTTTTTCTTTTTTTTCTTTTATTTTTTTTCTTTTTCTTTTTTTTCTTTTATTTTTTCTTTTTCTTTTTTTCTTTTTCTTTTTTTCTTCTTTTTTTTTCCTTTTCTTCTGCTGATAGAAAAGAGCCTCTCTGCCGCTGTTTAGGGTTTAGGGTTTACGACCCTCAGGATTTAAAACCCCAAACCCTAAACCCTAAACCCTAAACCCTAAACCCTGATTTGTGTTTTGTTGTTTACGTAGAAGAAAAACACGGAATTACTATTCCTTTGCCCCCCCCGCCCCCAGCGAAAGAAGAAGCCCCGCCGAGCGGTATGTGTTTTGTTTATTATAAAAAAAAAAATAAAAAAATAAAATAAATATTTATTTTTTTTTTTTATGATTATGACTTGCAGCAGCATTAGGAGTTTGTTTGTTTTCATCTATCTATGTCTGGTTTAAATTATATTATTTATTTATTTTTATATTTATTTTATTTTATTTTATTTTTATTTTATATGCAGAAGAAGTTAAACCCAAAGAAACAGAAGAAACGCCAACTGAAACTGAACCAGAAGGTGAGCGATAACACCAACAGCAAAAATTTTTTTTTTTATATAAAAATAAAAATTTTATAATATTATAATATAATAAAATAATAATAATAATATAATAAAAATAATATAAAAATAATATATTAGTATAATAATAATAATATAATAATAATAATATAATAATAATATATATCATAATAAAAATAATATAATAAAAAAAAATAGATTAAGCAATGAAAAAATAAATATAACTTTGTTGTTTATTTTTGTTGAGTTTTTAAATATAATATAATCAATAAATAATTAATTATATATAATATAATAAATAAGTAAATATATATAATATAAAAAATAAATAAATAGATATATAAATAAATAAAGCAAAATAAAATAAAATAAAACAAAACAAAATGAAACAAAATAAAATAAAATAAAACAAAACAAACCAAAACAAAACAAAATAAAATAAAATAAAACAAAATAAAATAAAGTAAAATAAAATAAAATAAAATAAATTTTTTGTTGTTTAACAGAGACGCCGACGCCAAAACCACGAAAACCGAAAACACCCAAAACGGGCGGAGAACCGAAAACACCGACACCCCAACGTCAGCTCCTATTATAC
>NW_013574584.1:2595-2739 GCF_000499745.2 Eimeria mitis | reverse complement strand
AGCTAGCTAGCGACGGTGCAGCAGTTTATATACTGAGTCTGTTGATAGGTGGCTGCTTAATTATTCAGCTGGTAATCTATCGATCTCTCCCTAGCTAGCTAGCCAGCTAGCTAGCTAGCTAGCTAGCTAGCTGGTTGTTGATAT
>NW_013574584.1:230-2030 GCF_000499745.2 Eimeria mitis | reverse complement strand
TATATATATATATATATATATATATATATATATATATATATATATATATATATAGCTGTGTATCTCTTCCTCCCTATCTGTCTATCTCTCTATCTATATCTCCAGCTAGCTAGCTAGCTAGTTAGCTAGCTAGCTGTATCCTCTAGGGTGTATAAGTTGTTTTGTGTGTGTGTGTTGTGCGTATAAAGGACGTGAATGAGGTGGCGGTGGCTGTGAAGGGCGGAGACGAAAAAGAAAATAAATCAGCAGCTGTTGCTGCAACAGAACTCCTCAAAAGATTGCAGTATTTGGTCCGCATGCAACACCTCCATATACACCCCAAATACACCACCTGCATATACACCCCAAATATGCTAGCTGCATATACACCCCAATTACACCACCTCCATATACACCCCAAATACACCAGCTGTATATACACCCCAGATACACCAGCTGCATATACACCCCAAATACTCGAGCTCAGTATACACCCCAATTACACCAGCTGTATATACACTCCAGATACACCAGCTGCATATACACCCCAGATACACCAGCTGTATATACACCCCAGATACACCAGCTGTATATACACCCCAAGCTCTATATACACTCCAAATACACCAGCTGCATATACACCCCAAATACACCACCTGCATATACACCCCAAATACACCAGCTGTATATACACCTCAGTGCTCTCAGCTGTACATACACCTCAAATACACGAGCTGTACATACACCCCAGCTCTAGTAGCTGCATATACACCTCAGTGCTCTCAGCTGTACATACACCCCAGATGCCCCCACAGTTGTGTTGCTTTACGCCTTCTGGGTCGTTATGTTGCTGCTGCTGCTGTTGCTGCTGCAGCTGCAGCAGAAGGTGCTGTTGATTTTGTTTTGTTGCTGCTGCTGCTGCTGCTGCAGCTGTTTGTATCGTTGTTGCTGCTTCTGTTGCTATTGCTACTTGTGCTGCTGCTATTGCTGCTAATGTTGCTGCTGCTGCTGCTGCTGCTGCTGCTGCTGCTGCTGCTGCTGCAGGAGCGTACGTTTCTGCAGCACACGGACACCAAGGGCGGATGGCTAGTTGGGCAGAGCACGAAGGAGTGGGTTGATAGGATGCAGCCCTGGCCTTTCTCAGACCCTGAGTCCCCCAGTAGCTAGCTAGCTAGCTAGCTAACTAGCTAGCTGGCTAGCTAGATGGATAGCTAGTTAGCTAGCTGGANAGTAGCTAGCTAGCTAGCTAGCTAACTAGCTAGCTGGCTAGCTAGATGGATAGCTAGTTAGCTAGCTGGAGAGCTAGCTAGCTAGCTAGCTAGCTAGCTGGCCGTCGGGAGCGGGGTCAACTAACCTCGCCCCATCACTGGCGAGTTCCGTGGGCAGTCGGAACTCGAGGAGACGGCTAGCTAGCTAGCTTACTAGCTAGCTAGCTAGCTTACTAGCCAGCTAGCTAGCTAGCTAGCTAGCTAGCTGGAAGGCCAAGACAAGTTGGCTAGCTGGCAGTGTATCTGCGAAGATACCTTCAGCGGCCTTCGGGGTAGCCATGCTGCAGCTATTCCTTGTGGCGCGTGGTTATGCATTTCAAGGGTTTAGGGTTTAGGGTTTAGTGTCATAGGTTTAAAGTTTAAGGGTTTAGGGTTTACTTTTGGGGTTTAGGGTTTGAGGGTTGCGGGGGCTCCCTCCCCTGAAGCTGTGCAGCTGGTTAGGTATCAACTCAGGTGTGTGCCTGGCTACCTGGCTAGCTAGCCAGCTAGCTAGCTAGCTTGGCTTTAGGTTATATATGGACTGCCTGTCGTTTTTGTTAAAGACGAATTTTAA
>NW_013574583.1:2343-3091 GCF_000499745.2 Eimeria mitis | reverse complement strand
ATAGATGTGTTTATATATATGTGTTTATATAGTGGCTGTGAAGACGGAAATATCTTCGTCTTTGACGTTAAAGGGGGTAATATAAATAAATAAATAAATAAATAAATATAAATAAATAAATAAATAAATATAAATATAAATATAAATAAATAAATAAATAAGTAAATGTATAGATGTGTTTATATATATGTGTTTATATAGTGGCTGTGAAGACGGAAATATCTTCGTCTTTGACGTTATAGGGGGTAATTTAAATAAATATAAAAAAAAAAAATAAATAAATAAATAAATATAAATAAATAACTATAAATAAATAAATAAGTAAATATAAATAAATAAATAAATATAAATAAATAAATAAGTAAATATATATATATATATGTGTATATATATAGTGACTTCGTCTTTGATGTTATAGGGCACTCTAATACTTGTGTATTTTTACATTTATTTCTTCGTTTTTTTTTATTTTATTTTTATTTTTTTTATATAATTAATATATTTAATATATTTTATTTATTTATTTGTTTTTTTATTTATTTATAGATGTATTTTAATTAATTTATTTATTTGTTTTTTTATTTATTTATAGATGTATTTGCCGCTAAGTCTGCGCGTATACTAGAAGGGCACTCACATATAAATTTGTGTATTTTTACGTTTATTTCTTCGTTTTTTTTCTTTTTTTTTTTTTTTTATTTTTTTAATATAATTAATATATTTAATTTATTTTATTTATTTATTTGTC
>NW_013574583.1:1956-2243 GCF_000499745.2 Eimeria mitis | reverse complement strand
ATAAATAAATAAATACATAAATAAATATATATATGTGTATATATATACATATACATATATATATGTATATGTATATTATATATGTATTTTAATTAATTTATTTATTTGTTTTTTTATTTATTTATTTATAGATGTATTTGCCGCTATACATGAAGGGCACACTCATATAAATTTGTGTATTTTTATATTTATTTCTTCGTTTTTTTTCCTTTTTTTTTATTTTTTTTTATTTTTTTAATATAATTAATATATTTAATATATTTTATTTATTTATTTATTTATTTATC
>NW_013574582.1:285-2912 GCF_000499745.2 Eimeria mitis | reverse complement strand
AACTATATTTGTTACAGCGTAGCTCGGTGCATTGGCCAGTCGAGCAGGTTACATGCAAAAGGCAGAATGTCGCGGTATAGTGTGGCGCCCGCTTGCGTCCATCAGATGGTGAGCGAGGCTTTTCAGGGGTACACTGTTGTTTCCAGGAACTTTCAGTGGGAGATGACGGTATGTCGCATTGCAGCTCTGCGGAAGTATACGCCTGATGCGTCACGCAGCTTGTGCGTTGCCTCAGCGGCGCGATTGCATTTTTGATAGACGTGCACCGCGCGAATTCCCAAATCAACATTCGCCTAAACACCCCTAAGCGGTCGCTAATCATTTGTTTTCACATTGGCTGATCCGACCTGCGCTCGCGACGCCGGCTTCTATTTAGCTGTAGGATTGGCAAAGGGATGCACGGCGTCTCATCTTGCAGCAAGTTAGTCATTTCATGAGCTATCGCGATATATTGACATCATTTCAATTTCCGGTGGTAGAGCCACCACCGACGGCATAAAGCTGTTCCTGAATGGTGACGTTTAAGCAACTGCTTCTTTTAATTGCGACAAGTACTGGGTGGATTGTTGTTGAGTTGTTTGTAAGAGGAAATACGTTTATGTTGGAGAATGCGGTGCAAGCAGCTCCACTAGGTCTAGCAAGAACAAGAGCCTTTTCAATATATCAGGCAGTTCGTCCGCTTTAACCGGCTACCTGTGGAGGCTCTCGATGTGATATTGTATTTACAACGGACGGAATAAGTAGCAAATACCTGGCAGTAGCTGTCCACATGTTTTAAAAAAAAAAAAAAAAAACAACTCAGGGTGGCAGTTTTTTAGAATCAGTATTTACACCCCCAACTTCGCAAAAGCCCTTGCACTAAGCAGGCAGTGAGTTCTCCACATGTTAGCTGCATGAGGCGCTGCCGACTTGCAGCACCTGACAAGAGCTCGCACCCTGATGCGCAAAAAAACCTCAGTGTCCCGAGACAACGTTAGGTGCTCTCTCCAGGGTCAGCCTCAGTTATGCGGCAAGCGAAGCAACCCTGAGGGGTGGGGCATGGAGGTGATGAAGGCGCGGCAGAGGTTACCGCCCAGGAAGTATGTTCACGACTGTGCACGGCACATCATCCATATCATCGGAGTAACCGTGCTGTCAAGGGTATGGTGTGCTTTTGGCTGTGAATTTGCTGTAGGAGGCTTGCATCTCCGCATGCTGTTTATGAGGCACCCTGTGATATATATATGTTTAGCGGCGGCTAAATCCTCGGAAAGGGCTGCAGACGGTCGGGCCGTGCAGACAGTGAGTTGGAGCGCATGCAAAGACGTCATTCGAATAAAAAGGGTAGAGTTCCTTTAGGCATCACGACCAACTTTGGCA
Source organism: Eimeria mitis (assembly GCF_000499745.2). Classification (NCBI taxonomy): domain Eukaryota; phylum Apicomplexa; class Conoidasida; order Eucoccidiorida; family Eimeriidae; genus Eimeria; species Eimeria mitis. The sequence continues at coordinate 1,553 of NW_013574582.1, read as the reverse complement.
TTCATGTCGGTAGAGCCCAGACGCACCGAGAACACCTTGCCAGGATATCTGCATGCACCGCCCGTGGAGGCGTTGTTACCTAACAACAATGCAGGGGGTGAGTTTGAGCTTAAAGCACCGTAGCGGAGAATATTTTGGAGCATTGCCGGTGGGGTGCTGTTGTTTCCATAGTGCAGCTCTGTACGCATCAGGTATCTCAGGTTCCGGACCAGCCGCGGTTGTTAGCTCCTGGCAGTGTGGAAATACCCTGTATCCATCAGTGAAACAGGGTGGCGGCTGGTCGGAGAAAACGTTTGCAAGGGGATCTTGCATTTATTGACGTGCTAAGCAGTCGTTGGTACTATGACGGTGCGCAGGAGCGTCTTCGTATGTCAAGAAACGCTTGCGTTTGAATGGCTTAGAATGTATGTTCTCTGGTTCCAGTCGAGAAGTTTCAAGCTTTTNAAGAAACGCTTGCGTTTGAATGGCTTAGAATGTATGTTCTCTGGTTCCAGTCGAGAAGTTTCAAGCTTTTATCTTCACGAAGGTGTGGCAAGTCCCACGCTGGAGCTGTGGGGTACCGGCAGGGCTGTCGAGACGATTCGAAGGCAAGGTTCACTCAAGGATCAGGGAACTACAACCTTGTGGCTTAGAGGGTGCGTTTTATCTCGCTGGCCAGGCACGATCGGCACGCGTCGTAAAACTCTTACCAGCACTGTCTGTCTGAAGGATTGTAAGTCTTGCCTACAATCCTGCAAATCAAAGCAGGAGTATCCTGTCGATTACCACGAATCCGAAGCCGGTAGGTGCACACGGCGTCCTTTCTAGTGGTGGTCGGTCTGAGCGGCGCATGCGTCGTTTTTTGGTTGGGTGTCTACAACGCGGTCTCGTAAAATATTCGTTTAGACATGTAAACATTTGGTCGCCTTGGCTTGCATGGAGGACTCGGATGAAGTTGGTAGCAGCGCGATTACAGGTCCANTAAACATTTGGTCGCCTTGGCTTGCATGGAGGACTCGGATGAAGTTGGTAGCAGCGCGATTACAGGTCCATGTATCGGCAAGCGCTAACGTTAGACATGCAAGGGAAACGAGATGGAGGCTCAGCGGTGCGCCACGTGTTCGTGTCGTGCAGCTAGTATGTTTTTCTAGCAGTAACCAGGGCTTAGCTTGAGGGGGTCACTGTAGCAGGCAGTGGACCCCAAGATTGAGAGAACTGCAAACAAAAGTATACATATGTATATATATATATATATATATATATATATATATATATATATATATATATAT
>NW_013574582.1:0-147 GCF_000499745.2 Eimeria mitis | reverse complement strand
TCTGATGGGGTGATAATCCCGCGCCGGAGCCTGTATGGCGACGCTTAATGCGATATTACGGGCTGTAGAAATCCTGCTAGAAACGTGTGCATCCATCCTCACCCTCATCGTCGGGTCGCAGGATAAGGGCAATGCACACAACAGCGT
>NW_013574581.1:3111-3182 GCF_000499745.2 Eimeria mitis | reverse complement strand
CTCTGTGGAGAAGGGAAATTACAGCAGACGGGCAGCGGCCGACTGTGGCAGGGGCTGACTGTGGCTCTCAT
>NW_013574581.1:2428-2865 GCF_000499745.2 Eimeria mitis | reverse complement strand
AAGCGGGAGCGGGCCTTCGCTTCGCTCACTCGTGGTGCGTGAAACGCGCGTTGAGGATTTTGCATCCTCATTGGTCTTCCAAGAAGAAGCAGTTCTCGGGGAAGCAGCGTGCAGGCGGCTTCATCCGTTTGCGCTTGTCTACACCTTCTGTTTTTGCTTCGCCAAACGTGCACGAGATATGGTGCGTCTGCCGAAAGGATTATATGCAGTAGTTGGCTGGGAGGTAGAGGACTTTGGGGTGTGTGCGCATGTGCGTATCGTGGGGTTGTGCAGTTTGCGTGAGCGAGTCCACTGGCAGAGTGCGGCGAAGCCTTGTTTGACGCCCGGATCGCGTGCTGCCTTTCACAGGAAGTATGTCCTTACGCATGATGACATTTGTTCGGAAAGGTCGTGATTATTGTTCCGTTTCAGGCACTTTGTTTGCAGGCATGAATGCC
>NW_013574581.1:1335-2328 GCF_000499745.2 Eimeria mitis | reverse complement strand
ACGTGGTTCCGTGCAGATTTATCGATGTGTAGCGCAAGAAGAAGCAGGAGCTCGATCTGCGTTAGGATGGCTCATCATTCGTTCGTGCCGCGCCAGTATGCTTTGCCGCGGCTGTGTGCGTTTGTGTGCAAAACAACATTCTGCGCTTACAGGACGCATCCGGGAATCGGTGGTAGAGCGTGCGTTGGGCGCAATACGTGGTAGAAGGCAGCAGCACTCGATCGCTGAGTAGGATGGAAGGCTAGCCGGGTGATGTATGATGGCGGTTGTTCTGTGGAGAAGGGAAATAACAGCAGACGGGCAGCGTCCGACTGCGGCGGCGGGCGACTGTGGCGGGGGCTGACTGTGGCTCTCACACGAAGTCCGCAAGAACGCGTGGCTGTTACACGAAGAATGGCGAAGCTCGTAGCTCATTGTGCAGCCATTGGTTAGCACGACAGGAGGCAGCATCCGTAGTGGATGTTGATAATCCTCATTTTTCAGGACCCGTGAAGGTTTGTTGTGTTCGGCGGAGGTGCAATTTGTGGATGCGCCACTGCCTTGCGTGCCAATGTAGCATATAACGGCGAAGCGCGCACCTCACGCTAACAGCATAGGCAGAGGCAAGCGGGAGCGGGCCTTCGCTTCTCTCGCCCGTGGTACGTGAAACGCGCGTTGAGCATTTTTCACCATCATTGGTCTTCCAAGAAGAAGCAGTTCTCGGAGAAGCAGCGTGCAGGCAGCTTCATCCGTTTGCGCTTGTCTAAACCTTCTGTTTTTGCTTCGTCAAACGTGCACGAGATATGGGGCGTCTGCCGAAAGGATTATATACAGTAGTTGGCTGGGAGGTAGAGGACTTTGGGGTGTGTGCGCATGTGCGTATCGTGGGGTTGTGCAGTTTGCGTGAGCGAGTCCACTGGCAGAGTGTGGCGAAGCCTTGTTTGACACCCGGATCGCGTGCTGCCTTTCACAGGAAGTATGTCCTTGCGCATGATGACATTTGTTCCGAAAGGC
>NW_013574581.1:676-996 GCF_000499745.2 Eimeria mitis | reverse complement strand
CGACTGTGGCGGCGGCTGACTGTGCCGGGAGCCGACTGCGGCTGTCACACAGACTGCGCAAGAACGCGTGCCTATTACACGAAGAAGAGCGAAGCTCGTAGCGCATTGTGCAGCCATTGGTTAGCACGAGAGGAGGCAGCATCCGTAGTGGATGTTGATAATCCTCATTTTTCCGCACCCGTCAAGCTGTGTTGTCTTCGGCTGAAGTGCAATTTGTGAATGCGCCACTGCCTTGCGTGCGTGCTGGGCATATAACGGCGAAGCGCCCACCGCACGTTAACAGCATAGGCAGAGGCAAGCGGGAGCGGGCCTTCGCTTCG
>NW_013574581.1:505-576 GCF_000499745.2 Eimeria mitis | reverse complement strand
AACAGCAGACGGGCAGCGGCCGACTGTGGCGGCGGCTGACTGTGCCGGGAGCCGACTGCGGCTGTCACACG
>NW_013574581.1:241-432 GCF_000499745.2 Eimeria mitis | reverse complement strand
CCACTGGCAGAGTGTGGCGAAGCCTTGTTTGGCGCCACAATCGCGTGCTGCCTTTGACAGGAAGTATTTCGTTACGAATGATGACATTTGTTCGGAAAGGTCGTGATTACGTCTCCCTTTCATGCATTTTGCGTGCAGGCATGAATGCTCACGTGGTTCCGTGCAGATTTATCATCGATCCGCAGCGCAAG
>NW_013574581.1:0-141 GCF_000499745.2 Eimeria mitis | reverse complement strand
GTGCAGTAGTCGGCTGGGCGCTAGAGGACTTTGGGGTGTGTGCGCATGTGCGTATCGTGGGGTTGTGCAGGTTGCGTGAGCGAGTCCACTGGCAGAGTGTGGCGAAGCCTTGTTTGGCGCCACAATCGCGTGCTGCCTTTG
>NW_013574580.1:1294-3003 GCF_000499745.2 Eimeria mitis | reverse complement strand
GTGTGTGTGTATGAAGGGACTGAATGAAAGGAAAAGGATGAGAGACAGAGAAAAGAGAAAAAGAAGAGAAAACAAATATCTATGCGGTGAGATAGAGAGACAGAAAAAAAACAAAAAAATATATATTATTTCTTCTGTCTCTCTCTCTCTTATTTTAGGGTTTAGGGTTTAGGGTTTAGGGCTTTTGGTTCAAGAGCTTTAGGGTTTAGGGTTTAGGGTTTAGGGTTTAGGGTTTATGGCACTGTATATACACACCAAAAGATGAAGAGACAAATAAAGAGACAAAAGAAACAGAAACAAAGAAAAAGGAGACAAAAACATAAACAAAAGAGAAAGAGATAGAAAAAGAGACAGAGAGAGAGAAAAAAAAGGAGGCAGAGATAGAGAGATATACAAAGAGAAGGAGACAGAGAGAAAGGAGATAGAGAAGGAGACAGAGAGACAGAAAGGAGACAACGAAACAAAAAAAAGGAGACAGAAAAAAAAGAAAATATAAAAACAAAAAAAGAAATAGAAAGAACAGGGGGACCCCAATGCCACAAAAAGGAGACACCCAAAAGGAGACACAAAGGTTGCTGCTGCTGCTGCTGCTGCTGCAGCTGCTGCTCTTGCTGCAGCTGCTGCTCTTGCTGCAGCTGCTGCTCTTGCTGCAGCTGCTGCTCTTGCTGCAGCTGCTGCAGCTGCTACTCTTGCACCAGCAGCAGCAGCAGCAGCAGCCGCAGTAGCAGCAGCAACAGCAGCGGCACCAAAAGCAGCAGCAGGAGCAACATCAGCAACAGCAGCAGCAGCAGCAGCAACAGCAGCAGCATCACCAGCAGGGGCAGCAGCAGCAGCAGCAGCAGCAGCAGCAGCAGCAGCAGGTGGGTGTTGGTGGGTGCTTACTGTGTACATAGAGCAGAGCCACCAAAACCTCCCCAGAATAAAAACGAACGGCATCCAGGCTCAGAGAACCCTTGCGGCTGACACCATACAACACGCGAGGGTTTAGGGTTTAGGGTTTAGGGTTTAGGGTTTGATATATATTTATATATATTTATGTATTTATTTATTTATTTATACAGAGAGAGAGAGAGGGAGATAGAGGTGAGCATCGAGAGAATAAAAAGAAACAGAAAAGAGGAGACAGTAAAAAACAAAAAAAAGAAAAAAAAAAGAAAAAAGAGAAAGGGAGACAAATACATAAACAGAGACAGAAAGAAGGGGATTAAAGCAATACGGAGACACCATCAACAACACAAACCCTAAACCCTAAACCCTAAACCCTAAACCCTCGAGAGAAACCCCCAAAAGGGTAGAGACAGGCAAAAGGAGAAAAAAAACAAAAAGAGACAAAACCAACAAAGGAGACATAAAATAACAAAGAATAAAAAAAGAAAGAAAAAAAGGATATATAAAACAAGAAGGACAAAGGAGACAAAAAGGAGACGAAAAAAACAAAAGGAGACAAAAAAATAAAAGGAGACAAAAAACAAAAGGAAACAAAAAACCAAAAGGAGATAAAAAAACAAAAGGAGACAAAAAACAAAAGGAGACAAAAAAACAAAAGGAGAAAAGAACAAAAGGAGACAGAAAACAAAAGAACAAAAGGAGACAAAGAAACAAAAGAAGACAAAGAAACAAAAGGAGACAAAAAAAAGGGGACAGAGAGACAAAGAAGCAAAAGGAGAGAAAGAAAAGGAGACAGAGAGACAAAGAAACAAAAGAACAAA
>NW_013574580.1:542-1194 GCF_000499745.2 Eimeria mitis | reverse complement strand
AAAAAAAAAAAAAAAAAAAAAAAAAAAAAGGAAAAGAAGACAGGGAGACAAATACATAAAGAGAGACAGGAAGAAGGGGATTAAAGCAATACGGAGACACCACCAACAACACAAACCCTAAACCCTAAACCCTAAACCCTAAACCCTAAACCCTCGAGGAGAAACCCCCAAAAGGGTACAGACAGGCAAAAGGAGAAAAAAAACAAAAAGAGACAAAACCAACAAAGGAGACATAAACTAACAAAGAATAAAAAAAGAAAGAAAAAAAGGATATATAAAACAAGAAGGACAAAGGAGACAAAAAAGGAGACGAAAAAAACAAAAGGAGACAAAAAAATAAAAGGAGACAAAAAACAAAAGGAGACAAAAAAAAACAAAAAGAGACAAAAAAAACAAAAGGAGACAAAAAACAAAAGGAGACAAAAAAACAAAAGGAGAAAAGAACAAAAGGAGACAGAAAACAAAAGAACAAAAGGAGACAAAGAAGCAAAAGGAGACAAAGAAACAAAAGGAGACAAAGAAACAAAAGGAGACGAAAAAAAAAAGGAGATAGAGGGACAAAGAAACAAAAGGAGATAAAAAAAAAGGAGACAGAGAGACAAGGAAACAAAAGGAGAAAAAAAAAGGAGACAGAGAGACAAAGAAACAAAAG
>NW_013574580.1:0-396 GCF_000499745.2 Eimeria mitis | reverse complement strand
AAACCCTAAACCCTAAACCCTAAACCCTAAACCCTAAACCCTGAAAAACTCTAAACCCTAGGATATAGACTCTAAACCCTAGAGACAGGGGAGAAACCAGCAAAGGATATCTCTTCTTGCCTTCAGCCAGTCTGAGAGTCCCACTGTAGGATTTAGGGTTTAGGGTTTAGGGTTTAGGGTTTAGGGTTTAGGATCCAGTGTTTATTGTTTATTGTTTAGGGTTTAGGGTTTATTGTTTATTTTTTTATATATATTGAATATTGGCTTATAATAAATATACCAATTACCCCTTCTCATTTCCATTTCCTTTTAATATATTTCCCACTAAACCTCTAGGGTTTAGGGTTTAGGGTTTAGGGTTTAGGGTTTAGGGTTTAGGGTTTAGGGTTTAGGGTT
>NW_013574579.1:2273-3094 GCF_000499745.2 Eimeria mitis | reverse complement strand
TATATATATATATATATATATATATATATATGTATATGTATATATATATATATAATATTTCCTCTCCTCCTCTCTGTATTAGCAGCCCCGTCTTCTTCTGTTGCTTTCTCTAGGCCTAGAGGCATGGATATAGAGGGGGAGATACATGCTGCTGTGTCGGTGCCCTTCTCTGTCTTCTCTGTATTATATTGTTTCTTCTTCAGCTCCTCACAATATTATTTTCATAATATCGAGTACCCCCGTTGCTAGGGTTTAGGGTTTAGGGTTTAGGGTTTAGGGTTTAGGTTTAGCTGGCGCCACCGCACGCACTGAAGGGCCTTTTGCATATCCTTTATTAGCTGCGGATGAGCTATATAAAAAAAAAATAAATAAAATATTTATGTTACTTAACTCAACTTCTTCTCTTCTCCCCCAATAGAGGTTGCTCTGGAGCTGGCCCCCGCAGCGGGGTTGCCGTGTAAATTTATTTTTTTTTTTATTTGTATAAAATAACTAAATAAGAATGTTTCTGTGTTTTTATATTCCTGTAGTATCTGTGGTGCTTGCTACGACTGCCCCCACCGAAGAAACTCTGCTTTGTAGCTCAAGAATATATTCGCTAGACCTGGCAACTGGGATGACTGCTGCTGCTGCTGCTGCTGCTGCTGCTGCTGCTGCTGCTGCTGTGGGTTGGTATACAGCTGATGAAGCAGCAGCTTCCCTGGGGGGCTGCACCGCTGTCTCCGCGAGAAACTCCTCTGCAGCCGGCCAGAGTAGCGGGAGAGTGGGGCCGCAGGGATCATAGGGCTCTCGGAGCTGGACCCCGTCCTCGTCAAGAGATA
>NW_013574579.1:1409-2236 GCF_000499745.2 Eimeria mitis | reverse complement strand
ATATATATATATATATATATATATATATATATATATATCATATTTAATAAGAAAAACAAAATTGTGAGACCTGCAAAGCCATAACACTGAAGGTACTGCTTGCCCAGTAAGCCATGGTGTGTGCGCCCCAACGAAGAAACTGTGGTTTGTAGCGTAAGAATCTATTCGCTAGACCTACTCTGGTGCTGCTGCTGCTGCTGTTGCTGGTGCTGCTGCTGCTGCTGGTGCTGGTGCTGCTGTGGGCTGGTATATAGCTAAGGATGCAACCGTCTCCTTTGGGGGCCCCACAGCTGTCTCCCCCTCGCGGATGTCTCCAAACAGCAGCACGGGGCTGCTGCTGCTCCCCTCTTTTGCTGCTGGTTGCATGCATTGCTGCTTCCCCTGCACACCCACAACACTGAGTGTTAGAATTTCCTCTATCTGGCGTCGCTATACTGTAGCTACGTCTTCGGTGTGAGTAGCATCGTTGTTGCACTATAATATAGCTGCTGTAGTAATACAAAAAATTTATATGGAGAGAGAGACAAGCCATAGAATACACCCCAAATGCCTCACCAGACACCGTCTCCTCTCCCTGCGTGGCCCCCCTGATATCAACAAACCCTGCAGCCCGTATATGCCTTGGAAAAAGGATTGCTATACAAACAGGAGAGAGAGAGACCCTGAAAAAAGTATGGCTATATACATATATATATATATATAGAGAGAGAGAGAGAGAGAGAGAGAGAGAGGGAGAGAGAGGGGCTTTGAGAAGAGTATTGCTATACACACACATACACGGAGAGAGAGAAAGAGAGATAGAGAGGCCTTGGGAAAAATATTGTTAT
>NW_013574579.1:917-1309 GCF_000499745.2 Eimeria mitis | reverse complement strand
TATATATATATATATATATAGAGAGAGAGAGAGAGAGAGAGAGAGAGAGAGAGAGAGAGAGAGAGAGAGAAAGAAGTTTTGCTTTACAGAGAAAGAGGCAGGGCTTGATGAGTGAAACAGTTGCCACATACTTTTTCTAAGTTATTTTTCTCTCTCTTTCTTTCTTTCTCTGTATATCAATATTTCTTTGAAGGCCTCTCTCTCTCTCTCTCGCTTTCTTTCTCTGTATAGCAATACTTCTCTCTTTTTTTTTTTGTACAGAAAAAATGTTTTGGTGCCGTTGCCTGCTCGTGCAGTATTGAAGTATATTATGAATATCATTAGCAGGTAGTTGATGCAGCATTCTCTTTTTTTTCTTCTCAACTGTTTTTTTCTGTGGTTGTTTTGTTTTC
>NW_013574579.1:0-817 GCF_000499745.2 Eimeria mitis | reverse complement strand
TTCTCTCTTTTTTTTTTTGTACAGAAAAAATGTTTTGGTGCCGTTGCCTGCTCATGCAGTATTGAAGTATATTATGAATATCATTAGCAGGTAGTTGATGCAGCATTCTCTTCTTTTTTTCCTTTTCTGTGGTTGTTTTATTTTCTTTTTTTTTCTGTTTTTATCTCCTCACGCTGCTGCGGCTCTCGCCAAAGCAAACAACGGAGGAGAGGTTAAGCGCTACAGCAACGACGCCGATCCCTTACAAAAAAAACTGTTCTTATCTGTGGTTGTTTCTTTTTCTTTTTTTTTTTTTGTTTTTTTATCTGAGCATGTTGCTGCGGCTCTTCTCAGAGCTGACAATCGAAGACTGGTTAAGCGCTACAGCAGAGACGCCGCTTTCTTATAAAACCAGAAAAGAGGTAAACCCCGCCGTATGCTTATACATGCATGCTTGCTGCTAAGAGTAAAACTCCTCTTTGTATATATCTATGATGCTGAAAAAAAAGTAACAGGAGAGACGGTGGGGATCAAACCCTTTAGTTGGTGGTGTAGTCTACATTCTACAGTGAAGAAAGAGGAGAAAGAGGAAGAGGAGAAAGAGGAAGAGGAGAAAGGGGAGAAAGAGGAGAAAGAGAAAGAGGAGGAGGAGGAGGAGGAGGAAGAAGAGGAGGAAGAGGAGGAGGAGAAAGAGGAAGAGGAGGATGAAGAGGAGGGAGATGAAGAGGAGGGAGATGAAGAGGAGGAGGAAGAGGAAGAGAAGAGAACGGAGGAAGAGGAGGAGGAAGAAAAGGAGGAAGAGGAGATAGCGGAGGAGGAGGAGGAAGAGGAAGAGAAA
>NW_013574578.1:14953-17525 GCF_000499745.2 Eimeria mitis | reverse complement strand
AGGAGCAGCATCTGGCGGGCTGCATCAGGGTGCAGCTCCTCCCTCACCGGGAGCAGCAGCAGCAGCAACAGCAGCAGCAGCAGCAGCAGCAGCAGCGGGGCCGTCAGCAGCTCGGATGTATACTGAGCTGCTGCGGGGGTACAGCAGCTTTGCTGTTAGCCAGAGAGGGTCTCTGCTTGCTGCTGCAGCCGGTAGAGATATTCAGATATTCTCTATGGATACCCTTTCCCTCTACGCTTATCTGCAGCTGCAGCTCCCCTGCAGCAGCTGCTACTGCAGCAGCTGCTGCTGCTGCTGCAGTAGCAACAAACAAAACCAACCAGCACAGTCAGGAGATATCTACAGAAATGGGAACACAGCAGCAGCAGCAGCAACCGCAACAGCAACAGCAGCAGCAGCAGCAGCAGAAACCACAGAGCTGCCACCCCCTTCCAGCTCATATGACGGCACGACCGATTCCCCGCAGCAGCAACAGCAGCAACAACAGCAGCAGCATCAGAAGCAGCAGCAGCAGCTGCTGCAGCCCGTGCAGCAACTCGATTTTGTTGCAGCAGATCGCGTGCTGCTGGTTCTAACGAGCTGCTGCCGACTCTTCCTCTTTTCGCTGCTGCAGCAGCAGCCGGCGCTGCTGCTGCAGCTGGACCTTCATCAGGTGTACGTACAGGCAATACCTGCCCTCGGGCTGCAGCAGCAGCAGCAGCAGCAGCAAAAGCAGCAGCAGCAACTCATGTCGAAACGCAGCAAAAGCAGAGACGACGGGGGAGATACTGATGATGACACAGAGCAGCAGCAGCAACAGCAGCAGCAACAGCAGCAGCAGGATGAGGAATGCGACGAGCAGCAGCAGCAGCAAGACGCCGATAGTGAACATCAACAGCAGCAGCAGCAAGAGTTGCAGGAAGAGCAGCAGCAGCAGAACGATATGCAGGAAGAGCAGCAGCAACAACAACAGCAGCAGCAGCACATAGAAAACCTCCCTGGGTGTAGTGCTACGCCTCTCGCGGGTGAGAGCGAGGGGTGCCGCAGGGGCAGGCTGAGCAGCAACAGCAGCAGCAGCAGCAACAGCAGCAGCCGCAACAGCAGCAGGGGACGGTTTTGTAGCAAAGAGCATCCAACAGGAGAGACAGCAACAGCAACTGCAACAGCTGCTGCTGCTGCTGCTGCTGCTGCTGGAGGAGAGAGCGAGAGAGTGAAGATCTGCTGCCTGCAGCTGCTGTCTTTGGTGCTCCCCCCCGCTGTTATGTTGACAGAGAGGAGGGCTGATGATGCCTGGCGGCTGTCTGTTGCTGCTGCTGCTGCAACAGCACAAGCAGCAACAACAGCAGCAACTGCTGCTGCTGCTGCTGCTCCTGCTGCGGCAGTCGAAGACCCGAAGCAAACGAACGACGCATCAACGACGGCTGATTCAGCAGCAGCAGAAGCTGCTGCTGCTGCTGCTGCTGCTGCAGATTTAGAGGCCTTAAGAGGTGAAGGCCGGATGTCTTTAATTGTCTCCTTTGCTGCTGACCCTCGGGCTGAGACAGAGAGCTGTACGTACACCGCACCGTTGCTGCTGCAATTTGTGCTGCAGCCTCAGCAGCTGCTGCTGCTGTATCTGCAGCAGCAGCTCCTGCGGATGCACCGCCAGCAGCAGAAGCTCGAGCGGCAGCTGCTGCTGCAGCACAGACAGGCTTTTCCTCAGCTTTTTGATCTTTCTTCGCTGGCTTTGCTGCCTCCTTCTTGCTGCTGCTACCGCACGGAGGTGCAGTGGAGTCGATGCGGGGAGCTGCTGCCGCCTCGCAGCAGCAGCAGCAGCAGTAACTGCAGCAGCAACAGCACCAGCTGCAGCAGCAGCGACAGATGGTCTCTCTCTGGCCGCAGCAGCAACTTTCCATTCTGCTGCTTCACTCGACGACATCCTGACCAGCTGAGACTGCAGCTATTCCCAATACAGCCGCAGCAGCAGCAGCAGCAGCAGCAGCAGCAGCAACGGCAACAGCAGCAGCAGGATGCTGAGGAGCTCGTGGCTGTGTGTTCTCCAACGGGGACCTTGTGGGTGTTGCGGTTGCTGCAGCAGGACTGGCAGCAGCAAGAACAGGAGCATCAGGAGAAGTCAGAGCACCAGCAGCAACAGCAGCAGCAGCAGCAGCAGCAACAGCAGCAACAGCAGCAGGTTGCAGAGATTTTAGGGTGCTCTCACTTTGCTGCTGCAGCAGGACCTGTTGAGGTGAAGGCCCAGCCTGATGGCGGCGCGCTGCTGCTGCGGGCTGTAGACAAAATTGTTGCTGTCACCATATCCACTACTAAAGGCACCGCAGCAGCAGCAGCAGCAGCACCAGCAGCAGCAACCGCTGCAGCAGCAGAAAGCGATGCGCCTGCTGCTGCTGTTGCTGCTGCTGCTAAGGGAGATGAAGATGAGGCAGAAGCAAACGGTAGTAAGGCCAAGGAGACAGAACGCTCAGAGCCAGCAGCAATTGCCGCAGCACCAAACGCCTCAGCCACACCTGCAGCAGCAGCAGCAGCAGCAGCAGCAGCAGATGACATCGACACAGGTGAACAAAGAAAAAGGCCGAGAGAAAACGGCGAAGAAGGG
>NW_013574578.1:12487-14853 GCF_000499745.2 Eimeria mitis | reverse complement strand
GCAGCAGCAACAGCAGCAGCCGCAACAGCAGCAGGGGACGGTTTTGTAGCAAAGAGCATCCAACAGGAGACACAGCAGCAGCAACTGCAACAGCTGCTGCTGCTGCTGCTGCTGGAGGAGGAGAGAGCGAGAGAGTGAAGATCTGCTGCCTGCAGCTGCTGTCTTTGGTGCTCCCCCCCGCTGTTATGTTGACAGAGAGGAGGGCTGATGATGCCTGGCGGCTGTCTGTTGCTGCTGCTGCTGCAACAGCACAAGCAGCAACAACAGCAGCAACTGCTGCTGCTGCTGCTGCTGCTCCTGCTGCGGCAGTCGAAGACCCCAAGCAGACGAACGACGCATCAACGACGGCTGATTCAGCAGCAGCAGAAGCTGCTGCTGCTGCTGCTGCTGCTGCAGCAGCAGCTGCAGATTTAGAGGCCTTAAGAGGTGAAGGCCGGATGTCTTTAATTGTCTCCTTTGCTGCTGACCCTCGGGCTGAGACAGAGAGCTGTACGTACACCGCACCGCTGCTGCTGCAATTTGTGCTGCAGCCTCAACAGCTGCTGCTGCTGTATTTGCAGCAGCAGCTCCTGCGGATGCACCGCCAGCAGCAGAAACTCGAGCGGCAGCTGCTGCTGCAGCACAGACAGGCTTTGCCTCAGCTTTTTGATCTTTCTTCGCTGGCTTTGCTGCCTCCTTCTTGCTGCTGCTACCGCACGGAGGTGCAGTGGAGTCGATGCGGGGAGCTGCTGCCGCCTCGCAGCAGCAGCAGCAGCAGCAGTAACTGCAGCAGCAACAGCACCAGCTGCAGCAGCAGCGACAGATGGTCTCTCTCTGGCCGCAGCAGCAACTTTCCATTCTGCTGCTTCACTCGACGACATCCTGACCAGCTGAGACTGCAGCTATTCCCAATACAGCCGCAGCAGCAGCAGCAGCAGCAGCAGCAGCAACGGCAGCAGCAGCAGCAGGATGTTGAGGAGCTCGTGGCTGTGTGTTCTCCAACGGGAACCTTGTGGGTGTTGCGGTTGCTGCAGCAGGACTGGCAGCAGCAAGAACAGGAGCATCAGGAGAAATCGGAGCACCAGCAGCAACAGCAGCAGCAGCAGCAGCAGCAACAGCAGCAACAGCAGCAGGTTGCAGAGATTTTAGGGTGCTCTCACTTTGCTGCTGCAGCAGGACCTGTTGAGGTGAAGGCCCAGCCTGATGGCGGCGCGCTGCTGCTGCGGGCTGTAGACAAAATTGTTGCTGTCACCATATCCACTACTAAAGGCACCGCAGCAGCAGCAGCAGCAGCAACAGCAGCAGCAACCGCAGCAGCAGCAGAAAGCGATGCGCCTGCTGCTGCTGTTGCTGCTGCTGCTAAGGGAGATGAGGATGAGGCAGAAGCAAACGGTAGTAAGGCCAAGGAGACAGAACGCTCAGAGCCAGCAGAAACTGCCGCAGCAGCAAACGCCTCAGCCACACCAGCAGCAGCCGCAGCAGCAGCAGCAGCAGCACCAGCAGCAGCAGATGACGTCGACACAGGTGAACAAAGAAAAAGGCCGAGAGAAAACGGCGAAGAAGGACAGCAGCAGCAGCAGAAGGAGCTGGAGGTGATGGATGCAGACGGCGGCGGCAGCGAGAGAAGCAGCAGCAGCAGCAATAGCAGCAACAGCAGCAGCAGCAGCAGCAACAGCAGCAACAACCAGATGGTCGTAGACGAGGGAGAGGAGCTCCAGAACAAGAAGCGCAGGTTCCAGCCACAGGAAGAACAGGCTGCTACTCCTGCTGCAGCAGCAACGCATGCAGAAGCATCAGCCAAAGGTGCAGCTGCAGCAACAGAAGCTGCAGCAACAGAAGCTGCAGCAACAGAAGCTGCAGCAACAGAAGCTGCAGCAACAGAAGCTGCAGCAGCAGAAGCTGCAGCAGCAGGAGCTGCAGCAGCAGAAGCTGCAGCAGCAGGAGCTGCAGCAGCAGAAGCTGCAGCAGCAGACGATGCAGCAGCAGCAGCAGCAGATGCCGCCCGTACAGCTGCAACAAAAGGAGCTTCAACGGCACCGTATAATTCAGAAGAACCCCCAGAAGGTGCCACAGCAGCAGCAGCAGCAGGAGGAGCAGCAGAAGGAGCAGCAGCAGCAGCAGAAGGTGCAGCAGCAGCAGCAGCAGCAGCAGCTGCAGCAGGAGAGGGAGAAGAGAGCGATGAAGAGGGTGTTTCGAGCCATTGGTCTGATGGTGAGGTTGAAACTTCTAAGTATCCATTGCAGCTGCTGCTGCAGTTTGTGCTGCAGGATCGAGTGCTGCGGGAGAAGTATACATCTTGTTGCTTCAGCAGCAGCAGCAGCAGCAGCAGCAGCACAGAGTATCCATCTATTGCTGCAGTATCTGCTAATCGTGGCAGCCAGACGGGC
>NW_013574578.1:10706-12387 GCF_000499745.2 Eimeria mitis | reverse complement strand
GCAATAGCAGCAACAGCAGCAGCAGCAGCAGCAACAGCAGCAACAACCAGATGGTCGTAGACGAGGGAGATGAGCTCCAGAACAAGAAGCGCAGGTTCCAGCCCCAGGAAGAACAGGCTGCTACTCCTGCTGCAGCAGCAACGCATGCAGAAGCATCAGCCGGAGGTGCAGCTGCAGCAGCAGAAGCTGCAGCAACAGAAGCTGCAGCAGCAGAAGCTGCAGCAGCAGAAGATGCAGCAGCAGCAACAGCAGATGCATCCGCCAGTACAGCTGCAACAAAAGGAGCTTCAACAGCAGCCTATAATTCAGAAGAACCCCCAGAAGTTGCCACAGCAGCAGCAGCAGGAGGAGCAGCAGCAGAAGGAGCAGCAGCAGCAGCAGAAGGTGCACCAGCAGCAGCAGCAGCAGCAGCTGCAGCAGGAGAGGGAGAAGAGAGCGATGAAGAGGGTGTTTCGAGCCATTGGTCTGATGGTGAGATTGAAACTTCTAAATATCCATTGCAGCTGCTGCTGCAGTTTGTGCTGCAGGATCGAGTGCTGCGGGAGAAGTATACATCTTGCTGCTTCAGCAGCAGCAGCAGCAGCAGCAGCAGCACAGAGTATCCATCTATTGCTGCTGTATCTGCTAATCGTGGCAGCCAGACAGGTTTATATATGATTGATGTTGCTGCAGCAAACGCTATTGAATCTATCGTTATATCTCTAGAAACAAGCAAGATGCAGCCATTCATACAGATGGAGTGGTCGCCGCGTAGCTGCTGCGGTATACCTTTGGGTGTATCTATATCTTCTTTATCTGCATTAGGTGCATGCACGGGCTCTGCATGCAGCAGCAGCAGCAGCAGCAGCAGCAACACTCTTATAGCGCTCGAAAAAAGACAAGGATTGCTGCTGCTGCTGCAGCCAAAGAGAAGAAGAATATGGGATCTGCTGCAGCCAAATTTTGATAGAATTGATAGAAATGTTGAAGCAATAGAAAACCCAACAGAATTCGATGCTCTTCTCTCACCACAAGATAAACTCAATGATCCTCTCTATCAGGTCACTCTTGCTGCTGCTGCTGCTGCTGCTGCTGCTGCTGGTTCTGTTTTTATGTGTTTTTTGTTGCTGTTTTTCTTGCTCTTGCTGATGCTGCTGTTGCTGCTGGTTCTGTTTTTTTTGTTCTTTTTGTTGCTGTGTTTGTTGCTGTTGCTGTTGTTGCCGTGCCGTTGCTGTTGTTGCTGTTGTTGTTGTCGTTGCTGGTGCTGTTGCTGCTGCTGGTGGTGCTACTGCTTTTGGTGCTGCTGGTGTTTCTAGTGCTGCTGTTGATGCTGCTGTTGTTGCTGCTGTTGCTGCTATCCATGCTGCTGCTGCTGTTGCTGCTGCGTTGCTGCAGGCGTTGCGTCGATTCATCAGCAGCACCGACCCTGTCACTGGCCTTCCCCCCTGTAGCCCCCCTTTCTCTGTGCCGCCAGTACAAGGGCCTGTAGCAGCAGGAGGAGCAGCAGCAGCAGCAGCAGAAGCAGCAGCAGGGCCGCTGCTCTGGTGCGCGTTTGAGCCTCTATCTGCTGCTGCTGCTTCTTATGCTGCAGCAGCAACGCTAACAGATAACGACGGAGAGACGCAGCTACAGGATCTTGCTGCTGCTTTTGCTGCAGCGTTGCAGGGGAAACCAACAGCAGCAGCAGCAACAGCAGCAACAG
>NW_013574578.1:9394-10606 GCF_000499745.2 Eimeria mitis | reverse complement strand
TGCTGCTGCTTTTGCTGCAGCGTTGCAGGGGAAACCAACAGCAGCAGCAGCAACAGCAGCAACAGCAACAACAACAGCAGCAGCAGCAGCAGCAGCTAAGGCCGCCCATGAGTCTGCCTACCCTCCCGTTTCATTCTGGGTGCAGCATCCGTTGCTGGGGGATTTGAAGCGGCTGTATACTCTCTGCGTGGATCCCTCTGCTGCTGCTGCAGCAGCAGCAGCAGCAGAGCAGCTGCAGCAGCAGCTGCCAGCCCTGAGTACTTTCTCTAGCCGCAGTGAGTGGCTTATGGAGCCCAAAGGCGACTCGCAGCAGCTGCTGCACAGCAGCAAGAAGGCAGAGACAGATATGGAGACAGAGGAGAAGATAGGAGACGTAGGAGAACACAACAGCAAACCAGTTGCTGCTGCTGCTGCTGCTGCTGCTGCTGCTGCTGCTGCGCCCTCACGGGGCAATCGTCAGACCTCATTAAAAGAGCTATTTCAAAATCTCGTTCGCAGCAGCAGAGAAAAATATATAGCGCGAATGTCGCGGAGAGGAAAGATAAGAGAAATGCCTCTGCAGCAGCACAACTCGCTGCTGCACTGAAGCAGCAGCAACGCTCGTTGCTGCTGCAGCGGCTGTAGCTGCTGTTGCAACAACTGCAGCAACAGCTGCAGCAGCAAACAATGAAAAGCTGCTGCGGGGCGATGCAGTTTTTAATCTGGGCGGGGCCCGTAGCTCTCCTGGCACCAGGAGATGAGCCTGCTGCTGTTACAGCAGCAGCAGCAGCTGCTGCTACTGCTGCTGCTGCAACAGCTGCTGCAGCATCAACAGCAGCTCAGCGCTCGTTGCAGATGCAGCTTGCAGAGGGCCGTTGCTGCTGCCCCTTTGGCTGAGACGGGAAAAGACTGCTGGTTGTCAGCCGGAGTTGTTCCGTAGTGTTTAGGGTTTAGGGTTTAGGGTTTAGGGTTTAGGGTTTGGTGTTTCTTAGCCTGTGGATGCGTTCTGAAGAGATGAAGTTAATCAGGTGATATACTGCTGCTGTAAAGGGAGGACCCCCAGCGCTTGCCTGCGAGCTTTCTGCGGGCGGCTTCGAGTGTTTGAAAGCCTTTGAAGTTTTCCTTCGCTTGTCTAAGAAAAATATTGTAATGGGGAGATTTTGCTTTCGTTGCTGCTGCTCTTGCTGCTGCTGCTGCTGCTGCTGCTGCTGCAGCTGGTGGCAGCAGAAGTGA
>NW_013574578.1:7536-9294 GCF_000499745.2 Eimeria mitis | reverse complement strand
CAGCTGCAGCAGCAGCTGCCAGCCCTGAGTACTTTCTCTAGCCGCAGTGAGTGGCTTATGGAGCCCAAAGCCGACTCGCAGCTGCTGCTGCACAGCAGCAAGAAGGCAGAGACCGATATGGAGACAGAGGAGAAGATAGGAGACGTAGAAGAACACAACAGCAAGCCAGTTGCTGCTGCTGCTGCTGCTGCTGCTGCTGGTGCTGCTGCTGCTGCGCCCTCAAGGGGCAATCGTCAGACCTCATTAAAAGAGCTATTTCAAAATCTCGTTCGCAGCAGCAGAGAAAAATATGCAGCGCGAATGGCGCGGAGAGGAAAGATAAGAGAAATGCCTCTGCAGCAGCACAACTCGCTGCTGCACTGAAGCAGCAGCAACGCTCGTTGCTGCTGCAGCGGCTGTAGCTGCTGTTGCAACAACTGCAGCAACAGCTGCAGCAGCAAACAATGAAAAGCTGCTGCGGGGCGATGCAGTTTTTAATCTGGGCGGGGCCCGTAGCTCTCCTGGCACCAGGAGATGAGCCTGCTGCTGTTACAGCAGCAGCAGCAGCTGCTGCTACTGCTGCTGCTGCAACAGCTGCTGCAGCAGCAGCAGCAGCTCAGTGCTCGTTGCAGATGCAGCTTGCAGAAGGCCGTTGCTGCTGCCCCTTTGGCTGAGACAGGAAATTCTTCTGGCTGTCAGCCGGAGTTGTTCCGTAGTGTTTAGGGTTTAGGGTTTAGGGTTTAGGGTTTAGGGTTTGGTGTTTCTTAGCCTGTGGATGCGTTCTGAAGAGATGAAGTTAATCAGGTGATATACTGCTGCTGTAAAGGGAGGACCCCCAGCGCTTGCCTGCGAGCTTTCTGCGGGCGGCTTCGAGTGTTTGAAAGCCTTTGAAGTTTTCCTTCGCTTGTCTAAGAAAAATATTGTAATGGGGAGATTTTGCTTTCGTTGCTGTTGCTGCTCTTGCTGCTGCTGCTGCTGCTGCTGCTGCTGCTGCAGCAGAAGGGGTGGCTTACTGGTTAAGGTCGTGAGTAACTCGAATTTGGGCTTTTCGCTGAAAGAGAATAAAAAGGGTGGGGTTGTTGTTGTTATGGTTGTTATTATTTTTTTCATTGTTTTTGTTGTGTGGCTATCGTCTCGTCATCGTTGTTCCTAGCAGATCCTACCTCTGCTTTTTTCTTCAGTTCTGCACATTTCAGGGGGAAATATATAAAATATAAATAATAAATTGTGTATTCATGGGTTAGGGTTTAGGGTTTAGGGTTTAGGGTTTAGGGTTTATCGTCTTATGTACCTTCCAGTGGATCCTGAAAAACTTGCGAATATGAAAAACAGAAATAGAAAAGTTGAAATTTTTGAATTTAAAATTTTAAAAATTTTAAATTCTTAAGTTTATATATTTTTAAATTTAAAATTTTTTAAATTCATGAACTGAAATATTTATATTTATGAATTTATAAATTCATGAATACATGAATTCAGAATTTATGAATTCATGAATTGCGAATTCGTTGAATCAAAATGTGGATGCGTGAACCCATGATTCATAAATTCATGGATTTATAAATTTATAAATTTATAAATTAATAAATTAATTAATTTATTAATTTTTAAATTTGTGAATTTATAATTTTTATTTGGGCTGACCGTTGCGAGTCGCGCTTCAGCTGCGATATTGATGACAGTATACGGTGGTGGGTTATTTTCTGAGAATCCAGGGATCTGATGATTTGAATAAATAAATAAATTTAAAATTTAAAACAATTCATGTTTATTCATCAA
>NW_013574578.1:6482-7510 GCF_000499745.2 Eimeria mitis | reverse complement strand
CTCCCCCCTACCTGAGAGAAACGGAAGGAAGAGGGGGGCTGATCTGCGGCTATGAGGGGCATTGCCTGGAATATGATCAAGAAAAAGAAAATAAAAAACCAAAAAAGCTTCATTTTCAAGAAAATTAATAAAAAATAATAATATTAATAGAAAGGAAATGAGGATCAGTACGCATTGGAACTCGGGTGTACAGGCAGCTGTTGGCTTTCTCTTTGTTTTTTTATGAATCACTTTTAATATTTTGCATTCCTTCTATTTCTTCATAAGCTCATTTTCAGTTTCTCTACAGCCTGCTGGCGCCTGTGTTTCGGTGTGTGTGTACACAATAATATTTAAATATCCAGTCTAGATATACGTAAACATTTATCTATAAAACAGTTTTATTAAAAAAAAAAGAAATATAATTCTATAGCTGCAGCAGTCTGTATACAACATTCCTCTCTGTCCTTCGTTGTTTCTTCTTCGTAGCAACCGAACCAGCCCTTGTCTGTGCTCAGAATATATATGAAAACATTACATATATTATTTCCCCTAATAGTATTTAAAATAATTAAATTTTTAAACAAATTAATTAATATTTCTGTTTCTCTCTTTTTTCTGCTGCGTCTTTTAGCTGTTTCCCTCAAAAAAAACAAATCCTCAGCGATTGTGTAGAAGTGAGCTCTGCTGTTGCTGCTGTTGCTGCTGCTGCTGCTGCTGCATGCAGCACGAGTCCTCGCGACGATGTTTGTGTATTAGCGAACTTACGTGGTTAACTAATCACATTCAATTCAAAAAAAAATATAAAAATAAACTACATACTAAAAATTTTATATAAAAAACTATGCTGCAGTATACACTTCACTGGAACAACAGCAGCAGCAGCAGCAGCAGCAGCAGCAGCCTATCGCCCACCGACCCCACCCGTGTAGCCCCCACGTGAGCCCCGTTGCAGTTTGTGTATTGTGTGTTTTTTTTTGTTTATCTTTTTGTTTGTTTCAGCAATTAAAAATATTCATTACTTTGTTATTCTTTGCGTTTTCTTGGCT
>NW_013574578.1:4644-6382 GCF_000499745.2 Eimeria mitis | reverse complement strand
GGTCGTGAGTAACTCGAATTTGGGCTTTTCGCTGAAAGAGAATAAAAAGGGTGGGGTTGTTGTTGTTATGTTTGTTATTATTTTTTGCATTTTTTTTGTTGTGTGGCTATCGTCTCGTCATCGTTGTTGCTAGCAGATCGTACCTCTGCTTTTTTCTTCAGTTCTGCACATTTCAGGGGAAAATATATAAAATATAAATAATAATAAGTGTATTCATGGGTTAGGGTTTAGGGTTTAGGGTTTAGGGTTTAGGGTTTATCGTCTTATGTACCTTCCAGTGGATCCTGAAAAACTCGCGAATATGAAAAACAGAAATAGAAAAGTTGAAATTTTTGAATTTAAAATTTTTAAAATTTTAAATTCATAAATTTATATATTTTTAAATTTAAAATTTTTTAAATTCATGAACTGATATATTTATATTTATGAATTTATAAATTCATGAAATCATGAATTCAGAATTTATGAATTCATGAATTGCGAATTCGTTGAATCAAAATGTGGATGCATGAACCGATGATTCATAAATTCATAGATTTATAAATTTATAAATTTATAAATTTATTAATTTATAAATTTATTAATTTATTAATTTATAAATTTGTGAATTTATGATTTTTATTTGGGCTGACCGTTGCGAGTCGTGCTTCAGCTGCGATATTGATGACGGTATACGGTGGCGGGTTATTTTCTGAGAATCCAGGGATCTGATGATTTGAATAAATAAAAAAACTTAAAATATAAAACAATTCATGTTTATTCATCAATTTTTTTTTATGTTTTTTCTCCATGAAAACGCTGCCGGCTCCCCCCTACCTGAGAGAAACGGAAGGAAGAGGGGGGCTGATCTGCGGCTATGAGGGGCATTGCCTGGAGTATGGTCAAGAAAAAGAAAAGAAAAAACCAAAAAAACTTCATTTTCAAGAAAATTAATAAAAAATAATAATATTAATAGAAAGGAAACGAGGATCAGTACGCATTGGAACTCGGGTGTACAGGCAGCTATTGGCTTTCTCTTTGTTTTTTTATGAATCACTTTTAATATTTTGCATTCCTTCTATTTCTTCATAAGCTCAGTTTCAGTTTCTCTACAGCCTGCTGGTGTAACGCTGGTTTCTCCGGCCTTAGACCTGACCAGAGACGAGCCGCAATGAAGGCAAAGACTTAAAGTAAGAGTTTCCCAAAGCAGCTGACCTCCTTCCGCGGTACCTAGGCATCCTGGGCGTTGAGCCCAGGGCCAGGGTGTCGAGGGGAGGAGGCAGCCCGAAATGGGGTTGCAGCGCACCCCGCTGCGGCTAGCTGAGCTAGCCAGCCCCACGCGTGCACTAAAGGAAGCTTCAGAGAAGCTTCCTTTGCTGCATGCTTTGCCTCATAACGAACTTGTATATCGTTTGCAGACGCTTACGCGCAGCATGCCAAAGCTGTCGATAGGCTCCTCAGCTAACTCTGCGCTAACTCATGTTACAGCTGGCGCCTGTTTTTCGGTGTGTGTGTACACAATAATATTTAAATATCCAGTTTAGATATACGTAAACATTTATCTATAAAACGGTTTTATTTAAAAAAAAGAAATATAATTATGTAGCTGCAGCAGTCTGTATACAACATTCCTCTCTGTCCTTCGTTGTTTCTTCTTGCTAGCAACCGAACCAGCCCTTGTCTGTGCTCAGAATATATATGAAAACACTATATATATTATTTCCCCTAATACTATTTAAAATAATTAAATTTTTAAACA
>NW_013574578.1:4043-4226 GCF_000499745.2 Eimeria mitis | reverse complement strand
AGCAGCAGCAGCAGCAGCAGCAGGCATGAAGCAGCAGTAACTCGTTGCTGCTGGGGTTTGGGTTATCGCCTCCCCCCCCCTCATCGCTCATATATATATGTATATATATCTTCATAAGAGTATTAAAGGATAAGGTTTCTTTTGTTTTTCTTTCTTTTCCCTTTCTTTTTTTTTCTTGTCTCA
>NW_013574578.1:3111-3943 GCF_000499745.2 Eimeria mitis | reverse complement strand
CTCCCCCCCCCTCATCGCTCATATATATATGTATATATATCTTCATAAGAGTATTAAAGGATAAGGTTTCGTCTGTTTTTCTTTCTTTTCCCTTTCTTTTTTCTTCTTGTCTCGGCTGTATATACACCTGAGAATGGAGGCAGCCATAGCTGAGCGGGTGGAGCAGTTCTTAGCAGCAATTGCAGCAGAAGAAGGGGGGCCCCCGGGGGCCCCCACTGCCTCGAATGGGGTGAATGTACACCAGGAGCTGACGGAGCTGATACTAGACGGCCGCAGCATCCGCAGCATAAGCAAAGAAGATGCAGCAGCACTGGAGAAGTTTACAAATTTAACAAAACTAACACTCAACCAAACTGGCTTAGCTTCTCTTAGTAATCTTCCTACTATGCCAACTGTACGTACACTCGAAGCTACAGACAATCATATCTCCACTGGTCTTCATCACATCACTTCTGCTTTTCCTAATCTACGCAAACTTCAGCTCGGGGGCAACCACATTAAAACTATTGAAGAACTCAAACCACTGGTATGCATTAACCCGCTGCTGCTGCTGCTGCTGCTGCTGCTGGAGCTCATTAGCGACACGAGCAGCAGCTGCTGCTGCTCGTGTTGCAGCAGCAGCTGCTGCTGCTCGTGCAGCTAGTACACCTGCTTCTGATGATATACCTGCTGCTTCTAAAGCTGCTACACCTGTTGCTGCTGTTGATACACCTACAGTTGCTGCTGCTGCTGCTGCTGCTACTCCTACTGTTGCTAATCCTGCTGCTGCTGCCACTCTTACTGCTGCTATTGCTGCTGCTACTGTTGCTATTCCTGCTGTTGCTGCTGCTGT
>NW_013574578.1:1897-3011 GCF_000499745.2 Eimeria mitis | reverse complement strand
TTCATCACATCACTTCTGCTTTTCCTAATCTACGCAAACTTCAGCTCGGGGGCAACCACATTAAAACTATCGAAGAACTCAAACCACTGGTATGCATAAACCCGCTGCTGCTGCTGCTGCTGCTGCTGGAGCACATTAGCGACACGAGCAGCAGCAGCTGCTGCTCGTGTTGCAGCAGCAGCAGCTGCTGCTGCTCGTGCAGCTAATACACCTGCTTCTGATGATATACCTGTTGCTTCTAAAGCTGCTACACCTGTTGCTGCTGTTGATACACCTACAGTTGCTGCTGCTGCTGTTGCTGCTGCTGCTGCTACTCCTACTGTTGCTAGTCCTGCTGCTGCTGCTACTCCTGCTGTTGCTATTCCTGCTGTTGATGCTGCTACTCTTATTGTTCCTAATCCTGCTGCTGCTGCTACTCTTACTGCTACTATTGCTGCTGCTACTGTTGCTATTCCTGCTGTTGCTGCTGCTGCTGCTGCTGCTGGTGCTGCAGGGTGAGCTGACGCAGCTGGAGCAGCTGGGCCTGGATTTGAATCCCGTTGCTTCGTTGGGTGAGTACCGGGAGAAGGTGTTCGCGTTGGTGCCGTCTTTGGTTGTTCTCGACTCAAGAGATAGACAAGGAGAAGAAAGAGATGCTGCTGACACTGACTCCGATGAAGAAGAAGACGGTACACACACACAACAATATATATGCATATTTACTTAGGGTGTATATGCAGCTAAACATATGTAGTATTTGGGGTGTATATGCAGCTAAATATCTATACTATTTGGGGTGTATATGCACCTAAATATATATATTATTTGGGGTGTATATGCATCTAAATATATATATTATTTGGGGTGTATATGCACCTAAATATATATATTATTTGGGGTGTATGTACAGAGGAAGAGGTGGACACGACTCTGCGTGATTTCTATGAAGCTGAAATGCCCGATCAAGACGCAGAAGACGCCGAGGATTTCGAGCCCAACTGTGAGGCTGAGGAAGATGAAGAAATAGATGAAGAAGATGAAGGTAAACAAAAAATATATAATTTAATTTATATTCAATATAATTTAATTTATATAAATTTATATAAATATATATAAATATATACAGATATATGTA
>NW_013574578.1:1225-1797 GCF_000499745.2 Eimeria mitis | reverse complement strand
GATAGACAAGGAGAAGAAAGAGATGCTGCTGACACTGACTCCGATGAAGAAGAAGACGGTACACACACACCACAATATATATGCATATTTACTTAGGGTGTATATGCAGCTAAACATATGTACTATTTGGGGTGTATATGCAGCTAAATATGTGTACTACTTGGGGTGTATATGCACCTAAATATATGTATAATTTGGGGTGTATATGCATCTAAATATATGTATAATTTGGGGTGTATATGCACCTAAATATATGTATAATTTGGGGTGTATATGCACCTAAATATATATATTATTTGGGGTGTATACGCAGCTAAATATACATATTTTTTGGGGTGTATGTACAGAGGAAGAGGTGGACACGACTCTGCGTGATTTTTATGAAGCTGAAATGCCCGATCAAGACGCAGAAGACGCCGAGGATTTCGAGCCCAACTGTGAGGCTGAGGAAGATGAAGAAATAGATGAAGAAGATGAAGGTAAACAAAATAAATATATTTTAATTTATATTCAATATAATTTAATTTATATAAATATATATAAATATATATAAATAGATGTAGATATATGTT
>NW_013574578.1:1022-1125 GCF_000499745.2 Eimeria mitis | reverse complement strand
AGCTGTTGCTGCATTTCTTGCTGCTGCTGCTGCGCTGCTGCTGCTGCGCTGCTGCTGCTGCTGCTGCTGCGCTGCTGCTGCTGCAGATGATGAGGAAGACGAT
>NW_013574578.1:361-922 GCF_000499745.2 Eimeria mitis | reverse complement strand
TATATATATTTATATAAAGGTGGTGGTGTATGGGGGGTCTGTTATTATTGTCAGCTGCTTTGTGTGGAGATGAAGCTGTTGCTGCATTTCTTGCTGCTGCTGCTGCGCTGCTGCTGCTGCGCTGCTGCTGCTGCTGCTGCTGCTGCAGATGATGAGGAAGACGACTTAGAAGATGGAGAAGGAGATGACGCAGAAGCAGAAGAAGAGCAGCAGCAGCAGCAGAAAGAAGAGCAGCAGCAGCAGGAAGCTGCTGCTGCTGCAAGCAAGCGGCCAGCTACAACAGAAGCAGCTCCTGTAGCAAAAGCCCAGCGACAGAGCTGAGCGTCTGTGTTTATATTTATATTATATTTATCTATATTTATATAAATATAAATATATATATTTATATTTATATAATATAAATATATATTTCTTTAAACGTAAATATATATTTGTATGAATGTAAACATGCATGTATATTTATACTCATACATTTATAAGTTTATATTTCTATAAGCTTAAATATATATAGTAAATATATGTTTATATAAGCATATATATACATAAATATATATTTATTGA
>NW_013574578.1:0-261 GCF_000499745.2 Eimeria mitis | reverse complement strand
TATATTTATATAATATAAATATATATTTCTTTAAACGTAAATATATATTTGTATGAATGTAAACATGCATTTATATTAATATACATTTGTATATTTATACTCATACATTTATAAGTTTATATTTCTATAAGCTCAAATATATATAGTAAATATATGTTTATATAAGCATATATATACATAAATATATATTTATTGAAGATATATATATATATTTATATATTATTATATATTTGGTATAACTACTGCTGTGTAGGCCACAGC
>NW_013574577.1:2086-2917 GCF_000499745.2 Eimeria mitis | reverse complement strand
TATATGCAGCTACTGGTATTAGTTGGGGTGTATAGGCAGCTAATATAATTACTTTTTAATTGGGGTGTATATCCAACTAGCAAGTATAACTGCTGTTTAGCTGGGGTGTATAGGCAGCTAAAGTTTAGCTGGGGTGTATAGGCACCTAAAGTTTAGTTTATCTGCGGTGTATAGGGAGGTAAAGTTTAGTTTAGCTGGGGTGTATATGCAACAAAAGTATAGCTGGGGTGTATAGGCAGCTAACTATATCTGCGGTGTATAAGGGAGCTAAGTATATCTGGGGTGTATAGGGAGGTAACGTTTAGTTTAGCTGGGGTGTATAGGGAGCTGCGTATATCTGGGGTGTATAGGCAGCTAAACATAAGTATATCTGGGGTGTATAGGCAGCAAACCTTAAGTATATCTGGGGTGTATAGGCAGCTAAGTATAGTATATCTGGGGTGTATAGGCAGCAAAACTTAAGTATATCTGGGGTGTATAGGCAGCTAAGTATAGTATATCTGGGGTGTATAGGCAGCTAAAGTTTAGGTGTCTATGTTTCCCCCGGTGAGTATGAGGTGGGCGGTGCCCTCGCCCTCCTGTACTTTTTGTAGCGCCTTCAGAGTAGGCAAAGAATCCAGCAAGTTCTCCTGCAGTCTTCTCTCTGAGCAGCAGCAGCAGCAGCAGCAGCAGCAGCAGCAGCAGCAAGAGTAGCATTAGCAGTAGCAGAAATAGGAATAGCAGCAGCAGCAGCAGCAGCAGCAGGAGCAGGAGCAGAAGCAATAGCAGCAGTTGCAGCAGCACCAGCAGCAAGAGGAGCATTAGCAGTAGCAGCAATAGGAACAGCAGCAA
>NW_013574576.1:2795-2920 GCF_000499745.2 Eimeria mitis | reverse complement strand
AGCAGCAGCAGCAGCAGCAGCAGCAGCAGCAGCAGCAGCAGCAGCAGCAGCAGTAGCAGCAGCAGCAGCATATGCGACAACCCACAGAATGGTAATGCTGCAGCAATTAGTGCAGCAGAAACAGC
>NW_013574576.1:0-2678 GCF_000499745.2 Eimeria mitis | reverse complement strand
GCAGCAGCAGCATACTGTTCACTGAGAGGGAGGCGCTGAAAGAAGGGGGCGAGGGGCTGCAGCAGCAGCCTCTACCCCCCCGCCCCCACCCCATCCCCACCCACAGCAGCAGCCGCAGCAGCAGCAGCACCAAAAACAGCAGCAGCAGCAGCAGCAGCAGCAGCATACTGTTCACTGAGAGGAAGGCGCTGAAAGAAGGGGGCGAGGGGCTGCAGCAGCAGCCGTTTGTCTGTGATTACATCCGCAGAAAAATTAAAAACAAATAAACACAATACATGGCTCCCCTGCAGCAGCAGCAGCTCTTGCTGCTGCTGCTGCTGCTGTACTTTCTGCAGCAACTCAACCTGCTGCTGCTGCTGCTGCTGCTGCTGCTGCTGCTGCTGCTGCGGCTGCAGCAGCAGCAGCTTATCTAGCTGCTCGCTTGCTGCTGTGAAGACTCTCCCCGAGAGAAAGGCTGCCTGCTCCAGCAGCAGATCTCTATCTATTCTGGCGAAGGCGACCACTGGTCCTTCTGTACCTTTTTGCTGCTGCTGCTGCTGCTGCTGCTGCGGCTGTTGCTGCTGCTGCTGCTGCTGCAGCAGCTCTTCGCTGCTGCTGCTGGTGCTGCAGGAATCCCAGTCAGAGTTGCTGCTGTCGCTGCCGCAGACAGAGACAGCTGTAGGCATCGTGGAGGGGTCGCTTGCTCCTATAGGTGTGCTTCTGTTGCTGCTGCTGTTGCTGCTGCTGTTGCTGCTGCTGTTGCTGCTGCTGCTGCTGCTGCTGCTGCGCCGGTGACGCCGGTGGCGGTGCCGGCCCCGCCTTGCTCGTGAATGTGAAGCAGCAGCAAAAAAGGAGAGAATGTTATGCACGCGTCTGCTGCTGCTGGGTGTAGCAGCAGCAGCAGCAGCAGCAGCAGTTGCTGCTGCTGCTGCTGCTGCTGTCTCCGTAGACCTGTGCACTTTCTTAGATCGAAGCCCACCCTGCTGCTGCTGCTGCTGCTGCTGCTGCTGCTGCTGCTGCTGCTGCAGTTGTTTATGTTGTTGTTGCTGTTGTTGTCTATTGGTGTATCTATGGTGCTGCATATGCATTTGTTGCATGAGCTGCTGCTGCTGCTGCTGCTGCTGCAGCAGCAGCATCTGCTGCTGCTGCTGCTGCTGGTGCTGCTGGTGCAGCAGCAGCGGCTGTCTGCTGCTGCTTCTCCTTGTCTTTCTCTTCTGCTTTCGGGTGTATAGGCAGCTCAGGGGCTGGCCGCTAGGGTGCAGCACCTCCAGCGGCACCAAAGCCCCCATCAATAAACATTTTTCTTTTTTTTTTAGTTGTCGCAGCAGGCTGTATCGTGTTGCTAGTGAAGACAAACGGCCTAACACACACAAACCCTAAACCCTAAACCCTAAACCCTAAACCCTAAACCCTAAACCCTCAAAATTTTTTTTGCTCGTCAACGCCATCGGCCACTGAAAAATATTTATTACACAACTTACACACTAGCACACAAACCCTAAACCACCAAACACAAACATCGTAAACCCTAAACCCTAAACCCTAAACCACCGCTAAGGAGTTCACGACGAATCTGTAGGCAGCCAGGACACCTCCTGCTATTTAGGGTTTGCATGAGGGTTTAGGGTTGCATGAGGGTTTAGGGTTTGCACGAGGTCTCATGGTTTGTATGAGGGTTTAGGGTTTGCGTGAGAATTTAGGGTTTGCATGAGGGTTTAGGGTTTGCATGAGGGTTTATGGTTTGCATGAGGGCCTAGCGTTTTTCTGAGGGTGTGGGGTTTGCATGAGGGTTTGGGGTTTGTATGAGGGTTTAGGGTTTAGGGTTTAGGGTTTGCGTACCCGCAGAGGCCCCGAGGGTTTGCAAGAACTCTGCTTCTCTCTCAGGCAGCTGCGTGATGCGCTCGAAGCCATGGGGCCCGAGGAAGCGCTCTAGGAGTTTTAGCTCTGCAGCAAACCCTAAACCCTAAACCCTAAACCCTAAACCCTAAACCCTGGACCTTGGGTTCCATAGTACAAGTCACAAACAAAACACACAAACCCTAAACCCTAAACCCTAAACCCTACAAATGCCAGGGAACAATAGACGCACTGCTGCACGGGTAGGCGCTGCTCCCTTGGGTCTGCAAACACACCACAAACCCTAAACCCTAAACCCTAAACCCTAAACCCTAAACCCTAAAACACTCTACAAAGGCGAGGGCTGGTGATGACTTCTCTCTTCTCGGGGGTTTAGGGTTTAGGATGCACACCCTTCCACTGCCGTCCGCTGCACCACAAGCCCAACACAAACCCAAACCCTAAACCCTAAACCCTAAACCCTAAACCCTAAACCCTCAGCCTTTGCTCGCAGTGTAAGAGCAAAAACCGCAGATCGCTTGTCGGTTCTTGTGGGGGTTTGTTAGCTCAGCAGCACCTGTGAAGCCTAACTATAGTTTCAAGGGTTTAGGGTTTAGGGTTTAGGGTTTGCGAGGGTTTACAGCGTTCGTTTGGATCGAAGAAATTAGGAACCCCCATCCTGAAGACCATTCCCTCCAGCTCGCCAGCAACTGCAAGCCAAGCACCCTAAACCCTAAACCCTAAACCCTAAACCCTAAACCCTAGAACTCAAGTCTTAGTATCTTCCTGATGATGTTAGGGTTTAGGGTTTAGGGTTCAGAGGCAAGACAAACCCTCGGTGAGGGCGAAGGCGTTGTCAACTG
>NW_013574575.1:1993-2180 GCF_000499745.2 Eimeria mitis | reverse complement strand
ATTTTTCTCTTTTTTTTCTCTCTATTTATCTCTCTAGGCCTAAACCCTCATCCAAACCCTAAACCCTAAAACCCTAAACCCTAAAACCCTAAACCCTAGAACACAGAGTTCTGCGGTGTACATACACCCCACCGTCTCCCTCAATATAATCTCTGGTTAGTATAAAGAGGGTTTAGGGTTTAGAGAC
>NW_013574575.1:377-1893 GCF_000499745.2 Eimeria mitis | reverse complement strand
ATATATATATATATATATATATATATGATGGGTGAGATGGGGGGGTTTGTGTGTTGCTGCAAGCCCTGAGGGTTTAGTTGTTTCTCTATCACGAGGGTTTAGGGTTTAGGGTTTGTTGTGGTTTTGTTCTGGCGCGGGCTTGCGTCTCTGTGCTTGTACACATCTGCTGCTGCTGCTGCTGCCGCTGCTGCAGCAGCAGCAGCTGCTGCTGCTCAGCAGCAGAAACTAAAGAAACAAAAACCTAAAGAGAGTTGCTGCTAGCAGCAGCTGGGGTGTACATACACCCCAGAGGGGACGGGACGCTCTGAGGTGTATGTACACCGCAGCTGAGCCCGTCTGTATTTATATAAAAAAAAACAAAAAAACTTTATTTTATTTATTTGTTTTTTAGTAAACAAATAAATAAAATAAAGCTGTTTTATATTTACATAAATAAATACAGCTCCATACACACACAAACCCTCCCCTGTATGCACGACGAGACGCACCCAACCCCCCTATGCAGCAGCAACAGCAGCAGCAGCAGCAGCAGCAACAGCAGCAGCAGCAGCAGCAGCAGCAGCAAACAAAGATATAACAAAAGACAGATAAAACTAAACAAAAAGAATAAATTATAATTTATATAATCTACAAAAATGTTTAGAAAAGAAACCGGCAGTTTAAGCCGCAACAACCACAACACCAGCAGCAGCAGCAGCAGCAGCAGCAACAGCAGCAGCAGCAGCAGCAGCAGCAGCAGCACACGCTGCAGCAGCAGCACGGGACCTCCTCACCCAGCTAGAGGAGAGTATAAGCTGCGGGTGTACTTTGCGTTATTTTATAAATAAATATTAAAATAAAATAAATAAAATAAAATTAATAATATTTATAAAAAAAAATAAGCTGTATATACACCACAAAAGCAGCAGCAGCAGCAGCAGCAGCAGCAGCAGCAGCAGCAGCAACACGCACGAGGCCGATGATACCCCCAGCGGTGGCGGGGATGGTTTGTTGCATTATGTAGGAAATATAAATATTTATTATAAAAAAAACAAAACAAAAATAATAAATTAAATAAAAATAATAAATAAAAAATAAAAAAAAAGAGAAAGATGCACAGAATAGCGAGAGGAGAGAAGAGCAGGGAGAGCTGAAGCAGCAGCAACGGGAGCAGGAGAAACAGCAGCAGCAGCAGCAGCAGCAGCAGCAGCAGCAACAGCAGCAAGAGCTGCTGCTTCTTCAGCTGTATTATTATTTATAAAGAAATAAATAAATTAAATTTTTGTGTTTTTGGTGTTTTCGTGTTTATTAACTTTCTTTCTTTTTTTTTTTTTTTCTTTCTCTCTTCTCTCTTCTTTCTTTTTCTTTTTTGTTTTTTTTTTTTTTCTTTTTTCTTTTTCTTTTTTCTTTTAGTTTTTGCATTTATCTTTTTCTTTCTTTCCTTCTCTGCTGCTGCTGCTGCTGCTGCTGCTGCTGCTGCAGCATCTCTATCAGCAGCCAGCAGCAGCAACCGTCTGCTGCTCTTTCGTTCTTCTCC
>NW_013574575.1:0-121 GCF_000499745.2 Eimeria mitis | reverse complement strand
GCAGCAGCAACGGGAGCAGGAGAAACAGCAGCAGCAGCAGCAGCAGCAGCAACACCTGCAAAAAAAAAAACAGCAGCAAGAGCTGCTGCTTCTTCAGCTGTATTATTATTTATAAAGAAAT
>NW_013574574.1:1177-2921 GCF_000499745.2 Eimeria mitis | reverse complement strand
CGAGTGTATACAGACCGGGCGAAACCTAAGAAAAGAAAACGCTTGCTTCTCAGCATACATATACACAAATCAAAATGAACTAATTGGAACTTCTTAATAAGCTTATTGCCCGTCCTCCCCTCCCACAATAGAAAAGAGGCGCACCCGTCGATAGCGACAATTTTGTTGAATTCGATTTGTAGTACACCGCGGGAGTGTTTCCGCGAAAAGCGCACTTCGGCTCCGCAGTTTACAATGAATGATAATATATTATTAAAGTAGAGATATTGGTACATGTTGTGACAGTTTTGTCATCGCTCTTTGGGTGGTTTCCTGGGCTGCATTGAACAAGCAGACTGGCCGGGATGCATCTCCCTGTCATTGAAAAGTTTCACCCGCCTTGACCCTGTTTCCTCCCGAAATATAAATCAATATATCATTTTTGATCGAATTATTTACATGAGAAGGTGATCTGTAGCCGTTACCGAAATTTGTTCAGCTCAGAGTGGTCTTGAAGTCTGAGTGTTCAAGCGGGCACAGCTCTCTACAACAAATCCCGCACCAATATATAACGGCCAGCTACTGAGTGCATGGCCTGTTGAGTATGCATACTGTAGGCTTGCAAGGCTACACCCACTTAGTGAGGCGTTGTGACCTCGTCGAACTGGAAATAGACGTTGCCTCTGCTGCAGCCGTGGTTCGTTGGCTGCGTTCATAAGCTACAGCACTCAGCCAGACTTATGTAGTACAGATGCCAGTTCTTGCTGCATTCAATCCTAGGAGTTGATACGTATGAATCCGAACTATCAGAATAAAACTATTGGAGAGTTGCACGCAGCTGCATTGCATCTGCGTTCGAAGTCAGAGTATTAAACAGAGAAACTTGAAGAGTGAAGCTGTTCTGTGAGTGCAGTAAAACATATGCTGATGTACGAATGCAAGTGAAACTGAATGACGGAGTAGAAAAGTTGACGAAGTCTGCGCATTGGGGATGCCTGTATATGTTGGTCACGCACGGGATTCAATACCCCGTACTTAGGCATTGCTGTCGGTCTCCCAGTAGTTGTTTGCCCTAGGCGAACGTGATACTACCAATACAGCAGACAGACTGGAAAAGTTATTCAGGTATATTTAAAAAACAATGAATTCCTCTTCACACTGATTAGGAAATGATGGCCTTCTCACTGAGCCGCAAGTCCAAGAAATGCTGAGAACTGAAAAAATGGCTTCAGAAAGGTGCAAGGAACCATGAGGAATTCCGGTTGTTCTTTCGTCACGAAACAAGTAAGTGAATATATTCCTCTGCAGCCTCTAATTGTATGCTAATGAGGAATGTCAGACTAAAATATTATGAAAGTCTAGAATTGTTCCTTGAGACACAAGTGCTAGCGGCATCTATTATTTCAGTGAATGAAGAGCTATACATGCCTTTTGCTGCAGAAAGTTATGTATCGACACCAGGAAACAAACGTTAAGAAATAAAGTTCATCCTGATTCGTCTTCAGCACGGATTATCTTCGTAGATGAACAGAAAATTTCTACGCTTTCATTTGTTCACAATAATGGAGCAACACGGGCGGAACGTGCAGGGATTTTATCAAGAAATGTATCAACATTATGCTAGCAAAAAGAAATGCTAGAGCGATACAGGCTAAGAAGTTAAATAGACATCACTGAATGAGACGTTCAAGCGGGCAATGCTGAACTGAGGGAAAACTCAGAGTCGGCAGGCGAGTATACACAAGCTCGAGAGTCTGGTAACGTC
>NW_013574574.1:0-1131 GCF_000499745.2 Eimeria mitis | reverse complement strand
ACATATACTGGATCAGTTCAGAGCGAAACTGAATCTACGCACGCAAACCCAGCGGTTCATGGGTCCATGTTGCGCCGGCATGTGCGGGAGAATTTCTCACCACGGTCGTGGTATTCTACAATTGCTGCGTGAGAAAGGCTGTTCAAAAGCTCACACAAATGTACTTTTTTAATGTAAACTATTAGCTTCCTAGGATATCATGTCTATGAAGCAGAAACCCAAAAAGATTCGGCGATGACACAGCCCGGTCCGGGTGCAGCTGCTACGCCGGTAAACTGGCATGGCCGTTCACAAGTGCCTCAGTCTCATGCAGCCACAACCTCACTCCTGAGTTCGCTTGCATATCCATCTGTCTATTGGAAATATTCAAAAGAAGGAGGAGCAGCTTATTTCGACAGCTACAGAGGTGTAAGCTGCGTGAACCGCACCAGACACCTGGCATCGCATCCAGTACCTGCACCCGCTGATTTGGAGGCACCCTTCATCTAACAGCCGATACTAGCAAGCACCAACACACAGAAAAACTGCTGCTACTGCCGAAAGCGCTGTGGCTACCCTTCAGTCATACCGCTAGTAAGACTTACAGAGGCAGCAAACAAGCAAGCAGGGTGATCGACGAGCAGAGGAACATGGGATAAAACGAACAAAAGAAGCACCTACAGGGGCGTTAAACAAAACAAACCCACGAGCACTTGTATAGACTAAAACGTAGAACTCAGGCTTCGTCTCTGAACAGGAACTAGAGCATAAGGATGTTCCGGTTGACTGCTGAATGCCGTCTGTAGTGAATCACGGTGTGCTGCCCACTGCTCTAGATCTCAGCAGCAGCAGGTGCATTGGCAACGGAAGCAACCCCAGCAACGCCAACAATCGCTACAAATGAGTAACAAGAGCGGCTGCCGGCGGAGCACAGGGAGCAGCAGTATAAGCTGCGTCCTCAACATAGTGAACTGCACAAGCAAGCGGTGGATTAGGAGGAACCAGTCGGGCAGCAGAAACAACGCGCGCTTGAAACGCTAGTGTGGCTGGAGCCCCTCTCTATGGATTCACCCACACCCTTTAAGGCTATAAGGCATACGAGGGCGTGGGGACGTCCATTTCTACTAGCGTATAGGTTGGCTTCTGAGTGCC
>NW_013574573.1:2687-2922 GCF_000499745.2 Eimeria mitis | reverse complement strand
GCTCTACTGGGGTCGAGAGAGAGAACAATTTTCAGAGAGAGAATAAACTGGGAGAACTTATTTCCTTAACATTTGTTAGTCTGATAGGTTTGTTCAGCATGGTAGATATTGTTTGCCAGCTCGCTATACTCAGCTGTGGGGTTCCAGGGATGCGCCGCACAGTCGCCCTTCAGAGATACAACCGAGTAATACGTATAGCTTACTGCGAATATTTGTACAAAAGAGAAATACTCTA
>NW_013574573.1:2372-2443 GCF_000499745.2 Eimeria mitis | reverse complement strand
CGGTGTCGCGGGGAGGAGGCAGCCCGAAATGGGGTTGCAGCGCACCCCGCTGCGGCTGGCAGAGCAAGCCA
>NW_013574573.1:0-2346 GCF_000499745.2 Eimeria mitis | reverse complement strand
TGTAACGAACTTGTATAACGTTTGCAGGCGCTTACGCGCAGCATGCCAAAGCCGTCGATAGGCTCCTGAGCTAACTCTGCGCTAACTCATGTTACAAACACCCTCATCCCATCCTGTGAGGAAAATTGGATCCCTTCTACGCCTCACGATTGTGTTTTTCATCTGCGTTTGTGTTGTCGTTGGGGGCACAAGACCCAGTTGTTGCACATACTGACGTGAGTGGGATCAGGTTCCGAAGGCCACATGATCCCCATGGCCCCGAACTCCCCTTAGACTGGCGTTTCTGAAGGGGAGTTTCTCACACAAGGGGTCTAGCTGGACTGCTCATTGTAGTGCTCGTGCACTACAATCGTGGCCATTGTGTGTGGCCTGCTGTACTCTGAAGAGAGCTAAAATACGCTACAGATAAATAAATAGCCGCTAGAACGCCGATAGCAAGAACTAAATGCTTTCTCACGCTTGTCATGCCNTCATGCCTAAAATCTGCAAACAGAGAACCTGCAACCGTTAAACATGTGTCGTTGGGCCCGCCGCCGCCGACAATCACTGCTGGGTGGCCCAGAAGAGCTCAAAATTGTTCCGGGGGGATTGATTCCCGTAAGCGATCTTCTGAAACTCACTCACGTTCGCCGGTGCTCGGCCATTTTACGTAGTACTCGGGTTTCCTATGGCATCTGCGACTGGTAGCCTGTGCCTCTAGAATCTCTGTATCTGCATGCGTGGGTTCTCGTGATGACGTTGCTGCTGTTTCCTCAGCAGAGGGCGAGAGAACCGCGAGGATTCCCGAAACGGTTTTAAGAATCCGAGATTAATAATATGATGACATCTGCACGTTGAGGGTAACTCAATGATGCAGGCCAACAGATTGACCCGAGAGCGGACAGCAGCAGTTTTTGGGCTCCTCGCCCTCCACCCTTCAGAGGGCGTGCGAATCCAGTAGAACCAATTCACCTGGGATGGAAGTAACTGCTGCACGTCTTTTGTCGTAGTTTCTGGCTAGGCGTGCCTGTGCCGTTCTCATGCGTTCCCTCTCTGTTGCGAGCTGTGAACGGAAGCCAGAGGCTGGGGTCATTCTTGGCTGGTTCCCAACTACTAGATCAAGCATCGGGTCAGCTCGTGGAGTTTCTCCGTAGACGAAAGATGCCAAGGAGCATGAGTTGGCAACTGCTCTGTAGTATTGTAAACCAATTCTGCCCAAGCGGAAAAATCAAGCCATTTTGATGGGTTCTGTTGGCTGTAGTCACAAATAATGCGATTAGTTCGTTTGGTATCTCCTTGCTTTCCTGGTGTTGAATTCGCTGTCTGCTGTCGGTTACTGCTTCTAGTCTCCCTTTGGGCTGCTGTGGTATTCACAGCCCCAATATCCAAAGGCTCCAAATCAGGATCATTCCCAGATCCGCTTTTTTCCTTTTCGGATAAGGATGTGAATATGGCATTTTTTCTTTTTTTTCTGCGAAGTTACTTCATCATGCCAGCGAGTTCCACACTTTCACCCGTCATTTCCCTTTCCGTAGCCCAGCCGGTTACTGATTGCCTCTCTCTGGAGGAGAGCCCTGCTATAAACCAATTGTAGAGCAGCTCCGGATCCAGCATAGGGCTTCGGTTCATCAAGGACTGATATTTCTCAATGCAACGATCTATCGAAAGCTTCCTTTGCTTAAGGTTTTTCAGCTCTGCCATGGCCTGCTCCCTTACACACCTCGGACACAACTTACACACCTCGGGAGGAACCGGCGACGCAGTGCATCCCGTAAGGCCTGCATGGGCATAAGGTGGTCCGGAGAGGTAGACCCTTTGCTTAAATGCAGCCACCACCGTTGCGCATCCCCTTCTAAAAAGGGGAAGGCGAAAAGTAATTTGAATTATTCCGGGACATTCAGTAGGCGAATATATAACTCCAGGGAACTAAGGAACTCCTCCATGGCCTCTGCGTCCCGGCGCCCATCATATCGCATAGGACGGCACACTCCGAGGCACTTCTCCTGAGTTGTTTCTATCGAAAATGCACTTTTCCCCTGATTGGATTCCGAAACAGAGCTGGCTTCTGCTTGGTGAGGCAGCAGACCGTGCGTCGACCCCCCTCTGTGAGCGGATCATAGACAATCTCCACTTTGCTGGAAGGAAACAACTAAAATTGGATATCTTCCTTAACAGGGGGAAAAGGGTTTTAGTCTTTTTTCTTTTCTTTTCCTTTTTTTTCTTCAGCGATGCTTGGAGCCGCCCACGTGGTGAATGGAGCCGCGCTCGCACCTGCCATGCGGTGCTACCAAGTGTAACAGTTGCTGTCTCGCCTTAATCAAGGACAGAGACGAGCTGAAATATAGGTAAAGATTTGAAGTAAGAGTT
>NW_013574572.1:14953-17260 GCF_000499745.2 Eimeria mitis | reverse complement strand
TGAAGTTATTTTGGCGTGTAATCCGTAGATCTAGTGACATAGAGGCCACGCGCCTATTTAGGAGTCATAAGTAACCACGGTTGACGGCCACTGTGTGTGTTACAGTAGTGACCAAGCTGGCTTTGTTATGTTGCGTGTAAACGCTTTCAAACGCTCTACAGGTACATTCAGAGGTAAAGCATGCAGCAAAGGAAGCTTCGCTGGAGCTCCCTTGCGTGCGCGCGTGGGGCTGGCTCGTACTAACAGCCGCAGCGGGGTGCGCTGCAACCCCGGTCCTGGCTGCCTTCTCCCCGCAACACCCAGGCCCTGAGCTCAACGCCGAGTATGCCCAGGGACAGGGGAAGGAGGTCCGCTGCTTTTGGGAAAATCTTGCTTTAAGTCTTTATCTACATTGCAGCTCGCCTCTGTCCTAGGTAAAGGCCAGAGAACAGGAGTTACACTAAGCCGTTACTACGATCAAACTCGAGTTCGCGCACCTTGTAGGTATGTAATGGTGTGATCGGGAAACTCAGCGAGGAAGGCTAACCACCTTGTTGTACGTCCACGTAGGGGTTTGGAGGCCTTGAGCTGTTGTACACGGGTGAGAGCTTGATGGTCCGTGTAGGCCGCAGCCTTCGCAACCCTCAACAGGTGCGACCACTTGGCTAGTGCGGTGATCAGAACCAAAAGCTCTTGATCATAGATCGAATATTTCTGCTGAGCGGAATTCATGGCTTGACTGAGGAAGCCGATCAGCTTGCCGGCTTGCTCCAGCACTGTTCCTATAGCATATAGTGAAGCATCTGTGTACAGTGCAAATGGCTGAGAGGTGTCAGGGACCTGTAGGGCAGTATAATCAATGAGACGCTGCTTAAGCTTTCGTGCCGCCCTCAACAGTCCGAGGACTAATAAAACTCTCTGAAGCCCCTGTATCTAAGAGCCCCTCAGACTGACGCCCAGCCAAGTCCACTCGTAGGACTGCCGTANCTCTGAAGCCCCTGTATCTAAGAGCCCCTCAGACTGACGCCCAGCCAAGTCCACTCGTAGGACTGCCGTAGATCCCAAACAACACAATACACCCTCTATAGTAGGAACCCCTCTGACACAGACTTCCCGGCACCACACCGATTCCACATCATATCTCCCTTGCGCATAGCCCTCTTTTGGCGCCACTTCACCTTCACTGCAGTTATTGCCAAGAGTACACCCTGTTTCGTCTCGTAGCTCCTCAGCGGATTTCGGGTCACGCGGCTTCAATAACGACGGTTGAAGCTTCTCTGTCACCGTAGGCCCTGTGAGAAACTCTCCTTCAGAAAGGCCAGTCTAGGGGGAGTTTGGGGCGTTAGGGATCATAGGGCCCTCGGAACATGATCCCACTCAGGTCAGTAGGTGCACCAGTCGGGAGTTGCATCTAGATGGGCTGCCGCCTAGGACAGGCCATGTAATCTCCGTAGCAGACCAACACGTTTGCTCCGCTGCGCGCTATAATACTGGACCAGATTTTGGGCGTTGTATGATGATTTCAAATATTTTGACTCCATTGCAGCTAGCGGCGTCTCTCGGAAAGGATCGATTTCTCTCATTATAGCACCTGCCAAGTGGGCCTGCCGTGCCCTGCAGACTTGTAGTGCAGTTCTTATACGTTAGGCAATACATTTATAGCGGCTTATTCTGCATTCCTCCCATGTTAGGGGGTGCAATAGAAGCGACTTTGTTAGCTCTCTGGCCTTAATCAGGGACAGTAGATTGCAATGAAGGTAAAGGCTTGATGTTAAAGTCTCCGCAAAGCATCTGACCTCCTTCCCCTGTACCCAGGCGCCCTGAGCGTTGAGCTCAGGGCCTGGA
The DNA here is from genome assembly GCF_000499745.2 of Eimeria mitis. NCBI lineage: Eukaryota > Apicomplexa > Conoidasida > Eucoccidiorida > Eimeriidae > Eimeria > Eimeria mitis. The sequence continues at coordinate 15,436 of NW_013574572.1, read as the reverse complement.
CGTTGCTCGGGGGAGGCAGCCAAAACTGAGTTGCAGCGGACCTCGCTGTGGCTCGTAATGCAAACAAGCGTGCAGGCAAGGGAGTTTCGTTTCGACGCACATTCCTTTACTGAATGATTTACCACTGCATACACTTATGGAGCGTCTGCATTCACTTGGAGGCAACCTACGAAGGCCAAGTGAATGAATGCTCCTGTGTTATGTGTAGGCAGATCACGCTACACAATTAGATGTGAATCGGGGATACTGTTGGGTGCTAAGGCGGCTTAGGATGCATTTCTCTTGCATTCCAGAATAAATGTAAAGCCTCAAAGTGAGAGCATTAGATAAAAAGGTAAAGGTTGAGGGTCTAGGCTCTTGCTTCGGGCTTAGCTGTGAACTACCGCAACACTTCTACGCACATTGCTCAGCACGCACGGGAGCCTCACCGGATTCAGAAAAAAATATAACGCAAGAAAAATTCCCTTGAGAAAAGAGGAGAAC
>NW_013574572.1:14635-14853 GCF_000499745.2 Eimeria mitis | reverse complement strand
CTTAGGATGCATTTCTCTTGCATTCCAGAATAAATGTAAAGCCTCAAAGTGAGAGCATTAGATAAAAAGGAAAAGGTTGAGAATCTAGGCTCTTGCTTCGGGCTTAGCTGTGAACTACCGCAACACTTCTACGCACATTGCTTAGCACGCACGGGAGCCTCACCGGATTCAGAAAAAAATATAACGCAAGAAAAATTCCATCGAGAAAAGAGGAGAAT